>NW_020194619.1:1504441-1689230 GCF_002865645.1 Hyaloscypha bicolor E | reverse complement strand
AGGGTAATGAGGTAGTGACTAATATCGCAGTTGTGTAGCTACGTTCTTTACTAAATACCGTACCCAGGCGCAATACCTAGCAGCTATTCCTAGCTTTAGAAGTTCTATTACATCATCGGAGGGCCTTCATACCGCGTTCACGATAAATGCGGTCAATTCGAATCTCTATTAGCAATAGATACGGGCGAAATGCCCAAACCCTTACTGAGCCTATTTATACATCCGCATGTCCGAAAATTATTATAGTAGGGAGTGCCTTATCTCAATTACATACTAATTCGAGGAGAATTCTAATAATTACATACGTATCACTCTCCTTCTCTATTAACAGTGATTATAAACCGTAGCAGACGACTTCAAGTTACCAATTTCTACTTCAGTTCATCATCTAATTCAGTTTAATAGGAATTAAATTCTACTTAATTACTAGCTTCATTCTATATGTTACAATTCAAGCTAATTAAATATCCTTAAGCTTATTTAATATATACAATATACTAATTAGATATAAGACAATAATCAGGATATAATAAATCAGGTGAAATAATATAAGAAAAGTATATAATAAAAGAAAGTAAAAGGTTATACTTTTTAGTATATTAATTAAAACCTTAAAAATAATATAGTATAATTGAAGTATTTAAGAATTCTAATATTAGACCGGATTAGAGAATTTGTATATAATTAGAGAAATACTATTTTTTATATTTTTAGAAAGGTTCTAATATTTAGTATAGCTATTTCTTTAAAGTTATTATATATAGTTATAGAACTCGGAATCGGGATATAAATAATAAATAGATATAGTTAATAAAATATAGAATATAAGATTATATAATCTTATTATTTTATAAATAACTTAATTAGTAAACTAGATTTTATTAGGCTTAGTAGATTTAGGAATTATATATTAATATTTATATATTATAATCTTATTTCGAAATAATAACTATTTTACTAATTTATATATTAAATATTTTATATATATTATATAATAGTATTATATATTACTAATAAATTAATATATTAATAATTAATATTACTATAAATTATATTACTAATAAATTAATATTACTAATAAATTAATATTACTAATAAATTAATATTACTAATAAATTTAATATTACTAATAAATTAATATTACTAATAAATTAATATTACTAATAAATTAATATTACTAATAAATTAATATTACTAATAAATTAATATTACTAATAAATTAATATTAGCTTTATATTAAAATAGAGTTATTAAATATTCTTTATATAAAATATAACTTTATTTATATTTTAAACTTTATATTAATATTTTTTTATTATAATACTTTTTTTATATATTTATTATTTTTATTATAAATATAAAATCTAGGGCCTAGAAAGTAAAGTTAAATTATCTTTATTCTAATAATTTAAAGCTAAAGAAAAAAAGAGGATTTTAAAGAAATCTCGGATCTAAATAATTACGAGCTATATACAGGCCTATATACTAGCTAAGCAGGGTTATAACACGTGATCTCGATTTATACTTCCCGATTTTAAATACCTAGCTAGTTCTAGTCTAATTCCTATTAGTAGTATATATTATAATAACTATAATATTACTTTTCTTTTCGAAATAAGCTTATTTCCGAACTTTAAAAGTTTCTATTAAATTTTTAAGTTATAAGTTATTGTCGGAATAGCTGCACTGCGAATTTCCTGGTCATGTGACTAGTCATGTGAGCTCGCGTCGCAGGCGTGACTCGACCGGTAGACTAGTCCCCTTTAGGCTTAGCAGATTTAGGGATCGCATATTAATACCACGATATTGCGATCCTTACTTCTAAACAATAACAACTTTACTAACCTTACGCAAATAGCACTTTCACGCCTATATAATGGTGCCATACGTTCCTGGTGAACCGACAGTTATATATTAAAGGCCAGGGGCCTTTTATATATAACTTAAAGAATTTCTGTTTATATTATATAATTCCGGTAATATATTATTCTTAATATAATCTAACTAGTAGAAAAGATTCTAGAATAGCCCTGGTTATTCGGGGTTCTTATTATAGAAGTTCTAAAAAACTAGAGAGCTATTACTTAATAAGAATACTAGATATTATTCTAGATCTAAATCCTATTCTTTTTACTAGACTTAGTATTTAAGCTTTCTATAAAATAGCTTTACTACTAGTACTTCTTAAACTTTATATTTCATTTCCCTGTTTTATAATTCTAATAGTAAAGGCTTCGGGTTCGCTTATCCGAAAAGGGAATTATTTGGGTTTTTATATAGCTTTTTTATATAAAAAACCAGATATATTCTTATTAATTCCGGAAGCTTAAATCTAAAGAAATATCTGACTTATTTCAGGATCTTATATAGTTCTTTTATTTAGTAAGCTAGCTTGCGGCTCGAATAATTATTTTTCTAATACTTAATAATAATTTATATCTTGTTTTTTATTTTAAAGTTTACTAGTTAATAGTATTTATTAGCTTGAGTAATATAATACTTTTATACTTATATTATATTCTTTTATATCTTTTATTATAATTTATAAAGCCGTATTACTAGGGCCTTTACCTCTTATTTATTTAGCTTTTTTTTTTTGAAATATCTAATTATATTTAAGTCTTCTAATTAAATAATATCTGCGGTTTATAGCCCTTTTTTATAAGAAACGGAAACTAGCTTATAGTCTTATAAACTAGAGCTATTTAATTTAATTAATTATTACTATTTATTTATTCTAATTATTCTAGTAATTATTTATATAGGAATATAGCTATTAGTTAAAATACTAATTAATAATCTTTATCTAGCTATTAGTTTGGAAATAATTAGTAATTAATAACTTAAGCTTTATATTAATATATTTATAGAACTTGCTTTAGAAATCTAATATAAACTAGGGGCTTTAATTAGATATTATAATTTCCGGAATACTAATCTAATAAACTATATAAATAAGAAATAAGAGTATTAACTCTTTAGTTATAACTATATCTCGAATAGAAATTATAATAAGCGCTTGCCTAGATAATTAATAAAAATTACTACTATATTATACTTATTTCTATTCTCTAAATACTTCTTGAAATCTACCAATATATATTACTAGAAGTAGTTAGGAACTAGTAATAAATATAAGAAACGTAGCTTTTTATTTTTAGAAATATAGAATTATTAGTAGATATAATAGTTATTTCTATACTAATTAATATTTGTTTTTTAGCCTGGCTAGTAATAGCAGGCCTAAAGAAGCTATTAAAGCTTAGCTTATTCTAAATATCCTATTAGGAGCTATATATATATTTCTTAAATAAGAATAATATATAAGGGTATTTCAGATATTATTATATTATTAAATATAAATAGTTTACTATATTATAAAAAGAGGCTATTTTATAATACCCAAGTATCTTTCTTTTTACTTCTTGCCTTATTTTATAGCTTTTCTAACTCCGGTAACTCTCGGTTCTCGCTTAATAACTTATTTATAAGCTAGATATTATTATACTAGGTTTTTTCCTAAGCCGGGCTTATTAAGGCTTTAATTAGAACTAATTAGAGATCTTATATAATATTATTATTAATCTTTTATTATAGGAAGAGAATTTGGGTTTAGTAGGCTACTATTACCTTATTCTAGGTAATTATATTCTTATATTTCCTATTTAGGGCATCTGCTTATTTATTTAACTTGTTTATTTAATATATAAGCTTAAAATAATAGTAAGAAAGATATTTTATCTAATAAACTTATTTTACTAAGAGCTTTTTTATAGTTACAAAATACTTAAAAGTTCGATAATCTAAATAAATTATAAAGAATGCCTCTTATAGGCTTTCTAGCTTTATTTACTATTTAATTAAAAAGAAAATAATAGCAAGTATTTCTTTATTATAAATATTATAGTTTAGCTCTATTAATTATAAAGTCTTAGAGAAAAATACTATTAGATACTAGAATTCTATCTAGGAGTTCTATTATAAGAAAATACTAGCTATAACTTTATTTAATATAATTTGTTTTAATTATAATAAAAAGATTCAGGTTATAATAATATAAAATTAGTATTAAGAATATGGCTTACTTTAGTTTATTAAAACCTTTTTAATACTAATTCGTTTATTTATACGGGATTTCTTTATATATTAAAGCTATTAAAGGCTTTACTAAATAGTTATATTTCGTAATAAACTACTAATAAAAATTATAAAAACCTAGAAAGCCTTATATTTCCTTAACTATTATTAGTAGTTACTAGTTTTTAATAATTACTATTTTATCTAGATTTATTTCAATATCCTTAATAAAGATAATAAAGCCTAGATATTTTATATAAGTAACCTTAAACTCTAATTTCTTAATATTTACTTAAAGGCTAATATCCTATAGCTACTAAAGAATCTTTTATATATAGTCTTTATATTTAAGGGAATTATTCGAGTAAATTAGAATATTATTTAGATAAATTATATAAAAAATATTAAGGTAATTAAAAAGAATATTATTTATATATTTCTAATATATAATATAGCTATTAGTTAGGCCCTTCTAAAAAACTTTATACTTATAGGCCTTATATCTTATACGGAATATTATAAGTTCTTTTAATTCTGAGTTTATTTAGATCTAATAGAATAGTTACTAAATATCTAGCTTTATATAGATCTTGGCTTAAGCTAGTTATATAAGAGTCTTATAAATAAGAGAAAGAGGATAATAATCTTTTCGTATTAAATTATTTAGCTTATAATAATTAATATAGAATTATAGAGCTCTATTAGTCTTTTTTATAAAAAGAATTAGGGATATAAAAGAAAACTAGCTTGGCTTAATAAAGCCCTATTAGAGGTTCTTTTTAAGGAAATACTTAATTTCTTATAGCTTATAAATTAATTATTAATAAAGCAGGAAATACCCTAGACTCTTCGGGCTTTTGGGATTATTAATCTAAATCTTGTAATTATAGAACTAATACGGGAATAAGATATTTAATATTTCTTTTTAGAAAATATCTATAAAGTTCTTAAATTCTTTTAGTAAGACTTTTACTAGCTATTATAACTTTATTTTTCCTGGCTATTATTTATTTAAAATAAACTCGTTCTCTTATTATAATTCTAGCTCTTTATTAATCTTGAAAAATAATATTATAAAGAAAAAGTTCTTTTTTTTTATAGGTTTATCTAGAAAATAGCTAGTAAGATACCTATAATATTAATTATAAGCCTTAACTAGCTCTTATAACTTTTCTTTAAATAGTGTGATTTTAATATTCCTGTTTCTAGCTTAAGAAAAACTTTTATATTTCCTAAGACTATTTATATTTCTTTATAAAGTCGAGTTTAATTCTTTTATTATATACGGCTTCCTAAGCCCGGCTTAAGAAAAGAATAAGGGAATTTTCTTTTTATAATCTAAGATCTCTAGAACTTATCTATAGCTAAAGCTTTATTTCTATCTATATTTTCTTAATACTAATTACTTTTCCAGGTTCCAAGTTCTTATATATAATAATTAGAACCTTATCTTAGCCCTTTTTTCTAGGCTAATTATCTAGCCAAATTAATTTTCTATTCTTGTAATTAATTAGGATACTAGTATTTATAAACTATTATTATTTTAATATTATATTATATTTACCTAGCCCTATAACTAGTATAGATATTAGGACTTTCTATTTATTAATTAAAAATATAAGCTTAATATAATAAGTAATAAACATAACCTACTTATTATTAAATTCTCTTATATTATAAGATAATATTAATTAAATAGGTTTAATATCTAGGAATTATTTAATTATTCTTATAAATTTAGAATTAATAAAAGTTTATTTATTTATTCTAGTATTAATAAAAGAAGAAGTCTTAATATCTAATTTATTATTACTAATTATATAAGAGAATATAAATGCTTTATTTTCTAATAACTAGCTCAAATCAATTTCTATTATATTAATATAATATGGCCCTAAAAAGAAGACTTCTTTTAAGGGTTCTTATTTCTCTATTTTATATCCTTAAATAGTTTATTTATAATAAATACTATTAGTATAGCTATTAAGACTTGCTTTATATATTTTATCTTGGGCTCTAAATAGTTTCTAAATATATACCTAAATTTATTATAGTTATAGTACTTGAGATTAGAAGATCCGGGCTTTGAAATAATAGGCTTATTTATTACTAGAGTCTTAGAAGCAGGCTTTATATAAGGAATATTTCCTGAACTTGGCTTATCCGGGCCTTTATTAGCTTTCTTGAATACCTAGTCTTTCTTTTTATAATAAGCTTAGATCTATTAGTTATTTATAATATAGTATTATATGAACTTTATAATATAAATAGTAGGGTTATTATAGTATATAGCTATAGTCTTTTAGAGCTTCTAGGTAAGTTTATTATTTAGGTTATTCTTAAAGTCCTATAAATTAATATTTCTATTTATTATATATCTTAGAAATAGGATATAAAATTTCTAAAAAGTCTATTCTTTTTTATAAATAGTTTCTTAAATACTTATTAAGTATTATATTTCTTATTCGGATTATTATATAGTTTCTCTAGATAAGTATATAATTCTCTAATAGTTTCATATATATATTAATTATTCTAATTTAGGTAAGGAAAGATTAGTATAAGAATATAGCTATTTATATAGCCAGATATATAAATAATCTTAAGGTTTTTTATCTAATAAGTATTAGAGTTATTATAGAGCTTATTCTTAATCTAAACTAACTAATTATTAAAAGTAATATTATCTTTAGTTATATTTTTAAAAATAAAAAAGTTAGGAAGTTTAATTAAGTATTTATTTTCTAGAATAAAAAAACCAGTTATTTTAGTAAACTATATAATAAGCTTCTTAATAATAGCTTTATTCTTTTATAAGACTTACTTAGTTTCTCTTAGCTAATTATAATGATTCTTGCTATAAGCAAGAATATTATATGTTTTTAGAATTAGCTTAATAATCTTCTTATATAAAGCTTTAGGGTTCCGGAATAACTCTTGGAACTTTGCCTTTAATAAAGCAGGTTTCTCTTTTTTCTCTATTTTTTAAAAGAAAGTATCTCTTTTATTATAAGTATTAATAGAATACTCGGACTTTTTAAGAGACTTAATAAAAGGCTCTGTCTTATTTTCTAGTAATATATTAGTAGTATCTCGTATTATAGCTCTTTCTAACTTGCCTAGTTATTCCGGAACTTGCTTTTTTATATTTTCTTTAGTAATAAGATTACTAGCCTATTTGCTTGCCTAGCTAGTCCAGGGCTTTCTTTTATTCTAATATTAGTTAACTAGTATAAGAATAGCTATGGTATATTATATTTATACTTATTAAAAACTAATTAGATAGGTATTACTTAAATTCTCTATAGAATTAAGAAATAGATAAGCTTTAAATTATATTATAAATATAAGATCTAGGGCCTAAAAAGCAAAGTTAGACTATTTCTATTCTAATAATTTAAAGCTAAAAAAGAGAAAAAGATCTTAAAGAAGCCTCGGATCTAAATAATTACAAGCTATATACGAGTTTATATACTAGCTAAATAGGGTTATATTTGTAATCTCGATTTATGCTTTCCGATTTTAAATACCTAGCTAGTTCTAGTCTAACTTCTATTAGTAATATATGCCATAATAATTATAATAATTTCTTACTATTATTTCTTTAATATTTTTTATTTTACTTAAATTCTTTATACTTTTTCCTATATTACTAGTATTTTTTTTAGAAATATTATTCTTAATATATAATTTAATATTAAAATAAAATTCATATAATATATAAAATAGAAGTATTTCTATTATTATATATAAACTTTATAAAAATAAGTTTTATTATTTAGTTATTTTATTAGTAGCTAGTATAATATCTCAAGTATTATTTTAGAATTTAGTTTAGATTCTTTATTTATTTATTAGTTTATAGGTAAAATATTATATTTTAACTATTACTAAATCTTTAAATAAAAATATAAACTTAACTAGAATTTATTTATAAAAATAAATTTTTTATTAGAGGTTATATTTATAAATATACTAAAGTTTTTGATAATATAATATATAAATAGTTCTGCTAGTTTAAAAGCCAAAATCTCCTTAGTAATTAAAATATATTATATTATTTTTATATATTTATTAATAATAATAAGTATAGAATTATATATTTTATTATAAAATCTAAAAAAGAATAGTATTATAATATAGTTTATAATAATTTTTTATTATAACTTAAAGGAAATAGAAAATAAATTAAAAATATTATATAATAGTTATTTTTTTATTTTAGTTTATTAATATATAAAATAAGTTCTAATATAGTTTTTTATATTTCTTTTAAAGAATTTCTAGTATTTTACTAGTATTAAAATATTTATTTATAGAATTATTATAATTTATTTATAATAATTCTTCTTAAAAAGCTAATTTATTTAATATATAAATAATATTCTAATATTTTAATAATTCAAATATATTAAATTTCTAAGTTTTAATAGCTTTAATAAAGGTTCCCTTTAAAAACTATTTATATTACTAGTATTATATTAAGGAAATAAGCCTTTAATATTATAATAATAATTTAAATAATATTTCTTTATTTTTCTTATATATTATTTCAGATCTAACTATTTATATAGCTAAAATTTATAATATATAATATTTATAACTAGCTATATTAATAATAGACTTAAATAATAATATTTCCGGTATTATTTTATTATTAAAATAGATTTCCTTTTCGGAATTCCTTAGTATTTTACTAATTAAAAAATATTTATTTCTTTTCTTTTAGGCCTTATATTATAATATTATAAAAATAATATAATATCTTATTATTATTATTATTTATAGGGCTTTCTATTCTGTATTCTATAGTTTATTATAAAATATAAATAATAAAATATCTTTATTTATATTTATTATAAAGTCTGGCCTTTTTAATAGTCTATTAGTAAAATTACTATATTCTGGGTAATATTCTAAAATAAAATCAAAAATAGCTAGCTTTTTATTATAAATAGCAAGGAATAGTAATTTGTATAAATAGTTATCTGATTAAAAGAAGCTCTAAAGGGAGCCTCTGGATCTAGCTAAATAAAAGGGGCTGCTAAGTAAGCAAAGCTAAGCTCTCTAGTACCCGTATCTATATAATATACCCCCCAGAGGCTTCTAATTCTATATATAAAGGAAATAGCTAGTAAAGTACTCCTACGGAGCACCCCTAGTAAAGCAAAAAGGAGTATATATATGGTCTATCTACCCTAATTAAGAGCTAAGAAACCGTTATTCCCTAATACCTTATATTAAGCTAATAGAATCAAAAAGGGGTAGGAAGCAAAGCGTCTCCAGATATCTCCGGTAGTACACTTAGTTCCAAAAAAGCCTAGCTCCAGCCCCGGACGGCTCCGCAAGCCCAAAGCCAGGAAACCACATTATACGTACCATTAATACTCAAAATCTCCTATTAACTTCCCTCCCTTCTTTATCTAACCCTTCTTCTCAAGCTGCCCATATAGCTTCTCGTATTCCCTTGCCAAGCGTTCTCGTATATCCTTTAATTACTTGTCCATAGGCTATAGATCAAGTTTCCTGATACAGGAACCAGTGGTTACAAGCTCTAGAATAGAGCAATTAACAGGCTTCTACGGGTGCTTTTCCGCTCTTGTTTTCTTACAAGGGCACGAGTAGCCTTGTAAATCAGATCGTCTAGTAAGAGAAGCAAAGATCCCAAGTAAAAAGTATTCGTTTTGCTGAATCAGGGCCTCAAAGATCCTTCCGTATTACTCGAGCGTACGAACGGGCTCTCCCAGCGTATTAGCCTCAATTACCAAAGCGAGTTACTATTCTCCCCAAATAGGTATAAACTTGGCTGCTACCACTTGAAGAAAGTCCTTAATTACCAGGAATCCTTCGACTTCTGTAACTCGGTAGGTTTGAGCTCGTATAAGAGTTTGGTACTAATTATTAATCCAGGCTTTGGGAGATTCTGAACCTATTCTGCCACGGTCCAGAATTCTCTTGTAATCCTCCCTCACTTATTCCCGCATATTGTCCTCCGATAGCTGGAATTTATTGCGAAGAGCTCGTACGACGTTCTGAAAAGAAAGCCTCTGCTGGGAAACGAGCAACTCAAGGTGTGGTACGAGCAGAGCAGGTTCTACCGTACGGCGTACCCAGTCCCAGATATTCTGATACCGAGAGCTTTGCGTTAACCAATTGGACTGCTTAATAGCGTACTCCTTGAGCCTGAACGAGTATTCCTCCTTGATATCGTCAAAACGAGCTGGACGTGGAGCTCTTAGTCGTACTCCCTTCTCTGCTTCCGGCCTCCTATCCGTATCCCATATCGCTAATAGAGTATTTCGCTCAATATTCGATTACTCAATTATTTAATCGATCGTGAGAGGTGGGGGGGGGGGGCTCTGCAGAGAGCAGATGAGGAGCTTCTGGAGTATCGGGATTAATAAGGTACCATATATTATGAAAGGTGGAATTAATTTTAAGCTCTGTATACTACTCAGGAAATCTCCTGTAATTAGTAAGGCGTATATCGGAGACTAGTAGAGCTGCCATTCTAAAAAGAGGAATAAAGGATGAGAAAAACAGGTAAAACGTATTCTTTTGGCGGTTATAACCATAGTAAGAATAACCGCAATTACTAGAACGCTTACTAATTGCTAATAGAGGTATATAGCTAGTACGCCGGGCTCATAACTATTACAAATAGTAAGGAATAGTAATTTGTATAAATGGTTGTCTAATTAAAAGAAGCTCTAAAAGGAGCCTCTAGATCTAGCTAAATAAAAGGGGCCGCTAAGTAAGCAAAGCTAAGCTCCCTAATACCCGTATTCATATAATACTTTTTTATTTATTTTATTTATTATTTTATTTATTATTTTATTTTCTCTTAATTATAAAGTATTTCAAGTTATTATAATTTATTTTAATAATAGTAATATATTAGATATATATTAAATAATATTATTAAATATAAAATATTAGAATAATAACCAAAAGTTTAAAATTATATATCTTGTATTTATTTTTAATTATAATTATTTTCTTTAAATAGAAAATAATAAAGTATTACTAGGCCTCTATTTCTTTATTAAAGAGCTAGGAAATCATATTTATAATTATAAATTTAGAAGTATCTATTTCTATATAAATCTTTAAGGCTAAATTAAAATAATAAAGAATTAGTACTATTATAAATATAATTTTTAGTTTCTTAAAAGCCTTATTTGCCTTATTTATTTAATTAAAATAATATTACGGTTTTCTATTAGTTTTTAATAAATTAATTAATTCTTTTATTATTCTAGAATATTTATAAATAAATCTCTAATAAAAGTTAATAAAACCTAGAAATATTTAAACTTCCCAGATATTATTTTTCGGAGCTAGTTATTCCCTAATAGCTATAACCTAACTAGCTTCTATTTTTATACTATTTGAATTAATTATAAATTACAAGAACTTTATTTTCTTTATATTAAACTCGTATTTTATTAAGTTTATAAAGAGCTAGTATTATTATAATTACTCGAGTATATATTATTTTAGGTTCTTGAAATAAATTAGAATATTATTTAAATAAATTATATAAATAATATTTATAAGACTTATTAGTATATAATTAATATATACCTGAAATATTACCGGAATATTAAAGAGTTTAAAAGATATAATATAATATTTAAAATATTTATAATATATTTGAAATATTATTTTTTACTTATTATTTTTTACTTATTATTTTCCCGAATTTATAATTAATAATAAGTATTTTTTAAATCTAGCTTTATATATATCTTTATTTTATAAAACTTATTTATTATTTTACTAATAAGTAATAATAATATCCGGTTTTTAATAGTAATTCTATTTAGATTCTAGTAATTAATATATAGATATAGGCTATTTTCTTTTTTTAGAATAAATATAATTAGAATATTAATTAGGCTAGTAAAATAATAGATTTATTTTTTTCTAAGCTAATATTAAGATATTCCCAAAAAACTTTAAGCTTTTTTTCTAATAAAATATATATAAGATTATATAATAATTAGAATTCCAATTCCAGATTTATATAATATTCTATTATATAATAATCGAGTAATATATCTATAGTTTCTATAAAAAATACTCGAAAAAAGTTCTAATATTTTTTAGGAAATAAAGTTATTCTATTTATAGTAATAATAGTAATTTTTTAGCCGTTTATTATAAGGTAAGTAATTAATAGAAAAATATATATATTATACTTTATTATTTTAGTAAACTTTTTAATATTTAGAACTTTAATTTTCTATAATTAAATCTAATATCTTTATATTACTTTTCTAAAAGAAATTAGGGAATTAATTTAATAAAGTAATAAAAATCCAAGTATTATATTAATATAGTTTAGATTAAAATTATATAATATAAAATATATATTAGCCTTTTTTTTAATTTCCTAGTATATCCTTAATAATAATCCCAAGAATATAATCTTTATATAAATGAATTCTTTTTTTCTCTAGTAAAATTAAGAGAATTATTTTTAATATTAATAAAATACTTATATTTAAAGCTAGCTTTTTCTTTATATAATTAGCCTTTATACTCGAATTAATTAATATTCTAATCCTATATCTACTTTCCTTATTTTAATAGTAACTTTAATTATTATTCTCGTTTTAGAGGCTTTATTTTTTATAATATAAACGAGTATAATTATTATAGAATATACCTGTTTCCTGATTTCTTTAGTTCTAAATACTTATATACTTTATGGCTAGACTTATTATAGTTATAGTAAGTTAGTTTCTTCTAACTTAGATAGGTTATAATATAATAATTCTTTTTTTAGTAAATAAAGCAAATTATATCCGGTTTTATAGATTCTAATATAGGTACTATATTAGACCCTATTACTATATCTTTATTATCTTGGTTTTATAAATCTTATAATAGAAATATATTTCTTTTCTATTTCTCTTTATTATTTTCTTTTTCTTTTCTTTTATTTTCTTTCTTTTACTATTTTATTAGTTTATTACTATATTTTTATTAAATAAATAGATTTAAGTTATTCTCGACTCTTATAGTTATAGAAATAAGCTTTTCTCTTTCTTATAAAGTATTTCCTTAATAATTAATCTTATTTCGAATCTCTTGCTTTAAGCTACTAAATAAGTTATTTCGCTTTTATAATAAACTTATATATCTCAAGTTATTTAATAAATTATCTAAATAAAATATAAAGCTTTAAATACTCTAATCTAGCTACTATTTTATATCCTTAAACTTAATAAAGGTATTATTATTATAGTTTTCCGAATTCAAGATAAAATTCTTTATAAACTTAATAAAGGTTTCCTAATTTGTAATATTAATATTTACTAATTACTTTTTATATTTCTAGATATTTCTAACTATATTCTTAAAATAGAAAATATAATATATAACCTTTATTATATTTATAGCCTAGATAATTCCGCTATTTTTATATTATTTTAACTTTACCTAGTAAAAAAAGTCCTAGGCTTTCTTAATACTTTTCTCTTTATAAATTAGTAATTCTCGGGTTTTTAAAGCCCTCTAAACTAAGGATACTACTAGAAGTATAATAGGTTCTATATTAGGTATTCGAATATTTTCAAGATAATAGATCTAAGCTTCTAGCTCTTTTAAATTCTTTCTTTATTATATTTTTACTTCTAATTTAGTAATATAATAATAAGCCGCTACTAGTTTCTCCGTTATTATTATCTTACTAGCTAGTTCTAAGAATATCTGAGTTCTATTTCCTTTTTCTAATTAGGTAATATAAAGAGTACCTAACTAGGCGCTTTTCTAGATATCTAACTAAATTACTCTAGTAATAATAAAGGCGCTTCTTTTAGTTAATACTCTAGTTATTAGTAATTTTATTTATTAATGGCTTAATTACCTTATAATAAACTACTTTCCGAAAATTAGATTAATTAGAATATAAGGCATATAATAGTAGAATAATATATAAGTAGTTAAGGTAAGTAATCTATAAAGTAATACTTGCAAATATAACTAATTTCAAGAGTTAATTCTAATAAAAGACTAATTAATGCCCCTTTCTAAAGCTAGAAGCGTTTCCTTATATATTTCCTAGTACTTAGTTAAGTATATAAAGCCCTTTACTTAATTAGGAAATATAATCCCATATAATTTATATAATTCTAATTATAAGCTTTACCTAAAATAGGAAACTAGATTTATAATATCTAATACCTATTTATATGCCATTACATATACTTATTATATAAGAGCTATTTATATATAATATATAAATAAAAATATTTAAAAAATATACTTTTATATATAAGTTAAGAAATAAAATAAAATAAAAGTAATTATATAATAAGAATTAAAGTCTGCTACTTAAATAAGTTATATTTCTTTATAAATTTATGGTTTTAAGTATTTTTAAAACAGATGTATTAGAAAAAGAAAGCGGATTGCAATATGAATTAAATTTAATTTAGCTTAATTAAGTTAAATTGAATTAAATAAGGTAAAAGATCCTTTAAAGACAATTAGGGTCTCTAATAACTACTTTTAAAAGAAGAGGAAAATCCAAATCTGGTTAGTACACGCGTTATTATACAGCTCTCATAGGCTTAGAAGCCATCGTCCTCCTTGTGAAGGGGGCTCGACCGGGGCAACAAATTTGACCATGGTTATCAGTGCCTCACGGCAGTTGGCCCTTGTGATTTGGATCTTTTGGCAGAAATGGAAATTTGGAAAAGCGAACAAAAATAGCAAGACTATCAGAGTCAGACTTGGCGGTGCTATCTAACATAACGGAAACAATTAAATACGAGGCGTAATAATTTTTTTTCTCACCTGCTTCGTGCGATACCTCAAATTCAACAATTCCACTCCAGAAAGGCCAGAGAATTAATTTGCACTTTTTACCCGCGATGTTAGAGCTGATCCATTTGGATGCTCTTGGAACTTCTCTCCCTCCCCAATCAACACTGCCATTTATTCTCTGGGTATTAATTTATAGAGAAAGAGGGCTGTCGACAGGAGTTTGAGACGGTTGATGTCCTTTTTTGTGGGGGGATTTCGGTCCTTGTCTAATAATTAGGTATCAAGTGAGAGAGCTCTCTTCACATAAACATAATTTCAAGAAATTAGCTCAATTCTGTCTAGTAGCAGTCCTCCTTTTCCGGACCCGAAATCACGACACGCCATTCTTGCATATCCATTTGCGCCTTAAAAAGCATTTTCGTGGTTTGAACAGCCACCCTGTATACATATGCACGCCTCCAATATTTTGCCGCCGAAAGGACATTTGGTGGGATGGCGCTGCATCCGGTGAGGCGGGGGCTGAGTTGGTGAAGATGCCTTGCCGCAAGCCACCGCTTCAATACCTCCTGCACGATCGCGACTTCACGAGTGTGGTTCCAATCGCAAAGCTCTGTCGCGAGTGCGCAGTGCGTTGAGCTGGCGCCCCCTCGCAGAAGTAATTTTGCAATGACAAAAACGATGTGGCTCGATGATGATGAGTGCAAATCTTGTGTGCAGCTGCTGGAAGGTCACAAGCAGCGACAGGTGACAAGACCTGAGGCCGAAGGATTGATTTTCTTTTGATTCAACCATTCAAGGGAGAATGATTGAAGGGGAGTGGTAGCTTACGAATATTCAAATCTGGCAATTCTCGCGTTTCAAGTCTTCTTGTGTCACCAATGTTCGGCTCAGATCCCCAATTTAGGTCATGCGGTGCTGAGACAGCATGAAGACTCCAGCACAGCCGCCACGAGGCTGGGAAGGTGGAGCCCTTCACCAAAACAGTGCAGCAGTCACCCGTAAAGCAGCCTTATTGCCATTCTTATATTCCGCAACCCCTTCGCTCTCTCGCCACAGATCATCACAAAAAATCACCATGAGCGACACTTCCTTGGCCCATTTCAATCTCAATGATTGGCTGCACGAGAATCCATACACAAATGGCACACTCGCGGAGGAACTCCAATGCTATGGACTTCCTTATGGTGGAATTGGATTTGCTTCCCATGTCTTGACGTATTACACGATCATTATGCTCTCACATCAACGAAGTCCTTTGATGCCGTGGAAAAGGAATCATCACAAATGGATCGACATCACTCTCACTATCTTCGGTCTCGTCGCATCCATTATCCTTGCCGTCCTTACAATCCTCCGTTGTCGAAATCGATGGCAATTTGTTGCAATGGCGACGTGGAAGTTGGTCCTAAGTGTGACATTTGGCATTCTGAGTTTCCATGCTGCGATGATGGTTCGACCGAAGGAGAAATATCAGTACAGTGGATTGGGACATTTGGAGAGCACTGCGAATGCTATTGAGAATAAGGAATATACGAAGGTCCTTTGGTGGTTGCTGCTATATGTCCCGGGTGTCGTTGCTGGGCTTTCAGGGTTGTTGTCGTTGGTTTTCAAGGAAATCGGACATAACGCCCATGTTAAAATTATTACTGAGGTCTTTGGAACTGTGATTGCTTTCTCGGCAGTCTTGATGCTTATTTTTGGTATCATCGGGATGTGTTCGCAGGGTTCTGGGAGTCGGAAAAAGGAGGCGAACAACTCGTCCATGGAGAGTCTGGGAAAGAGTACTGTGGCCATTGGGGTTATGGTGTTTCTAGTTGCAGGCAGTGCGACGAGTGTATTGGCTGCGTTGTATAGCGATTGGATTTTAGGTGCAATTGCTGGGAATTTGGTTGGATTGCCTAGTGGAGATGTTAGGCTGTTGTATTGGGGATATATTGTGGCAAAGAGATTGCCGTTCCTCAGTTTTTAAGGTAGTTCGGCGGAGTTGGGAGTTTAGAGTTTAAGAGCCTTCGAACTTCAGCTATCCTTTGACGTTCACTTTTATTGGAGGTTGTAGGTTCCAGGAGAGGAGACGCCCACTTTTAGAACAATGGAAGAAATATCCTCCTAGATTATGGTCCCCGTATCTGTTAGGATGGTAAAGTGGTAACATGTTTGGGATCCCTTGCTGAGGGGCCTTTTTGGCCCCTCGTTAAAAGTTGATGAGATGATTCCTGGCTAGATTAGTCTTGGCTACACCACGTCGCGTAAACAGGATCAAACCTGAGCAGACCTGAGCCGAAGTTGAACTAGGCCTGAGCAGGGCTTGAGCAAAGGAGACGTGGTCACGTGAGCATGAGGGTTAGAAAGTCTCAATATTCCTGTAATAACGCCCGTTCTCAGAGGCTACATCGCAGAAACAATTAGTTATCCTAACCGCATTCACTGAAGTAGCATTTCTCTTCATCCGCTTCGCCTGTCCGGCAACGACATTCCTGCGGCCAATCATCTATGATACCGACATGCTCTCCAACAAAGGGCTCGCCGTTTCCAAGCAGAAGCCCCTGAAAAGAGCAAAACCACGACCATTGGGACTCCCACCCCAGCCTTCTCCCAAAGCCCTGCCTCCTCCACCGTAAGGCTAGAAAAGCCCAAAAGCCACCTCCAAAAACTCAAAACCTTCAACGACCCCTCCAGCCACCAAACCCGCCTCATCCGCCTCGCCCGCCCCTTCGCCTGCTTCCTCTAGATGAAGACTTGGAGGGTGTCTGATATTGTGGGGAACCTCTAGATGGGGATTATGTTGTGCTCAATTTTATTTATGTTATGTGAAGCAGTGAGTTGAGGAGTTTCTTCCCTCGGAAGGGACTCGTTGAAGTTCTTTCGCTTGAATTAGTGGTTGAGAGGAGGAGAAAAGATTCATGTACGAGGGCGTCGATTTGTGAAACACTGTGCGGCTATTTCTTAGAAACATAGTTATATTTGGAGGGGTTCGAAGGAGTAAATGGAAGTAAACAACCTCTAGGCGAAATTGTGCCACCCCCTTTTCACTAGCGAGGAGCACTAGTGTCCATCCCCTTCGCGATTACCAACCATCATGCCGATCTTTGCTTTGTTCCCTCTCTATAACATCCGACCCTCCGCTCCACCTTTTGAGATCTTAATGATCCCAAGTCGTGAGTGCAGCGAAATCTGGAGTAAATCTATTAAAAGTGGCCGGACAGAGTTTGCTTTATATTCCAGATGATCAACAATGTCAACATCAAATCTATAAACCTTAATCCCTTGCCCTCTTAACGTATACTTTCAGAACAATCTCCTTCGAGCTCTCATTTTCAATAGTTTAAGATGCCGAAAACTATCGCAGCCCTCGGTGTAGCAGGAACCCAGGTAGGTCCTCTCTCTTACCCCTTCTTAAGACACAGTCACATGACAACCCCTCCCTCCCTTTCTAACGACTCCAGGGCGGTTCCGTAGCCTCGCACTTCCTCTCCCTCGGCTGGAATGTCCGAGGGATCTCTCGATCATCTACCTCGTCCTCCGCCGAAGCACTCAAGGCGAAAGGAATCGACGTGGTGCAAGCCGATGTGGACGATCCGCAAACCCTCATCCCTGCCTTCAGGGGCGCACACGTGATTTTTGCCGTCACTGATTTCTGGGCACCTTATTTCGCGGCTTTTGAAGAGAAATCGAAGATCTCAGACCGTGAAACAGGCGAATACGCTTACGCTATCGAAGTTCATCGCAGGAAGAATATTGTAGACGCAGCGGATGTGATGTTGAAGGAGGAAGGGAGTAAATTGGAGAGGTTTGTGTCTAGTACGCTGCCAGGATTCAAGGAACAGAGTAAGGGAAAGCATACGTATGCTTACCATTTCGACAGTAAAGCTGACATTACCAGTTACTTGAAGGAGAAGAACGAGTTATGGGAAAAGAGCAGTTTGCTGAATATGGGGTTCTATGCGGATAATATCATTTGGTATGGAGGGTTTATGGGTGCTGCTAAGGTTTATCTCCTTCTCTCCGTCCCCTTGCTTCACCCTTTCGATGAATTACACGTTATATCAAAACCGAGTAAATTATGTTGACGAAATAAGAATATGCAAGACGGCATCTACATTTACCACAAGCCTTGCGAGCCCACCGCCGTTCATCCCTTCGTGATCCCAGGGGACACAGGTCTCTTCGTCTCGCTCCTCGTCAACTCGCCTCCGAAGCAGGACTTACTTGGTGTAAGTGAGATTGGGAGGGAGGTGGCGGAGAGCACGGCTACTAGTGCGGAGTTTGGGTGGGGTGATAAGCTTATTTTGCCTTGGCAGGTGAGTTTATATCTAGAGGGGGGGAGATGTGTGCTAATGAGGAAGCTTGACCCAAAGGCTAAGACGTTAAGTTTGAGACAGTATATTGAGCGTGAGGACTGGAAAGATTTTTTGAGTAAGATTTGAGAGCTGTGTAAGGCTGTGACAACGTTGTTGATAGACCTCCGGCGTTGCATCATTGAGTGTGGCAAACTACTTCCTTGGAATATGCTAGCCCAAAGTGTGAAATTTGATCCTGATATCTAGCAGACGAATGTGGACGTGTAAGCTCTGATGGCCTTTGCTTTGATTTGAGAACAGAACGTTTTTTTCGGAATTTTGAAATCATATTTCTTCAATCTAAGGCGCAAATGTCTCATCGACAGTACTTTCACCCAATGATTGGGAGAGGAACGAGGATTAGTTTAAGAAGAATTACTGTGTATTCAGAGGGCAATATCATTCTAATCAATCTGCCTGTGAACATTATACCAATGCTATGAGAATGGCGCTGCAAGAAAGCTAGTGCTGAAGATCCTCAGAAGAAATAGGCAGAAGTGAACCAAGTACCAGGTTCGCGAATTACCGGGTATTTTACACGTCACGTATGAACACAAGAGATTTCTAGAATTCCGATAAATTCCAGAATAGAAGCGTGAAGCTCGTAGAAGCTTGGGAGCGAGGCTAAATACTCCTTAGCGCCATAATTAAGCGAAATGTGTGCCTGAGGCTCAAGCGAATTTTCCCCCTCACAGTGCGGCCTGATTTAATCACCTGAAAAGGCAGAGTCACCTGATAACCCCTAGAGGCTCGTGGTCATTACGATAGCCAGGTTGTCTTCTGCAAGCTTCTATACAATCACAAAAGTCTCTTTTCCCATTCGTAGCTTTGGCATCTCTGTAAATTTTTCTTCGTCGAAGATAAGGAAACCAACGCGAATAAAGATGGGTGGAGAAGACCCCTTTTCGGAGAGAATCAAGGCGGTATAACTGCAATGTACAGTGTTGCCAGAAATCGTAAAACCTAGCTTGCTCGTGTAGAGTAAGATATACGTAAAGACTAATTCCTAATCCCCATCTCGTTATATAAAGTATAGTCGAAAAAAATGGGTAGTTGCGATTCCAATGTTAATATAATGAAGTATTAGATTAGATTAGAATACCGGCTAGTAATCTAATCTATTCATTAAAAATACCCACCATTTATATTTTAATCAGATTCTAAATAAGGTAATCATGAATATTCATGATTATATATTCTAATCTAATCAAACTATTTAAATATTACGGCAATTATATTCTATTGAAGCAAATCATGAATATTCATGAATATTTGGAATACCTTGATTACTTTTTTGACACACTGGGTAGGAGAACGGCAAGGGGGATTCCAGCAGGCCAAGCTTCATGATTGCTCTTAGATAGCATCGGAATATTGGCTCCGCCCCAGAAAAAGTAGCGACCGCGTAAGAGCCAAACATACCGGTTGAACGCCGCAAACATTAGGGGTTTTTAGATTCCGGTAGGTCCAAGATCCAGAACGCAAGTTGGAAGAGCCGATTCGCCGAGCGAGGGGCGGCAATGGGTGTGTGTCGACTCACACGAGCGAGGTCATTCTCCAGCTAGAGTTATACTTTGCTCGGACGAAGGTGACTCGCCGATATCCCCACCCTCTGTCCAATTCGATCCTCGTAGAGGAGTATCTAGTAGCATTGATATGCCCAATTCGGCCCGTGTTCAGGTAGAGTTTAATGCTAGTAAGCTGACGCAGGATAAAGTCCAGTAATCCTTACCTCGATCACAATACAGTTCTAGGCCGAGGGTTTGCTTGTTGTCAACACGTAAAAGAAGTACTCAGCTTGTTAGACTTTCATTCTTTACCAGAGATATATCATGGTTTCCCATGATCGCCTTCCCAATCCCAACATAGTCAAGTTCAACGAAGAAAACGTTACAAAGAGAGCATCCAGTGTTAGCAGACTTTCCAAAACTTGCGATTGTCATTTGACGCTTGAATCTGGCTTTTTAGGGAGTACTTGGTCGAGAATGTGATTGTAGAAATCATTATATCAAAGCGGAATTTGCACAACGTGGAACCACGTTTGAGACTGGTGGGGTTTTTGGTACTGCCTGGGTCTCGATCCCAATCCCATTCTATCCCGCGATCGGCCTGCTGCCTTCTGAAATTATAAGCAAACGAACCCAGCTTGAGATTTTGGGAATTTTGTTGAGGGCCGAGCGAGGCTGAAGTCATACTCGTTCCAAGCAATCGACGGTCAGCATTCCTCTGTTTGAAAAAGTGCACGAATAATTCCTCCGGCGAGTTGTAAGCTCCCGCTAGGTGGTGCTCATTGATATTACCCGTGCTGAATTCAAATCCGTGCTGCTCCTTCTCATAACTTCCGTAGGTTTCAGGCTGAAGAGTGTAGTCTACACCTTCGAGGTCTGCGGAATCAGGTAATATTGCATCTCTCAACTCATTACGAGCAATGTCCGAGTCCATGCTCAGCAACGCCGCATGGTCTGTTTTGAGGTAGTAGAGGAATCTGAATAATCAAACGATTGCCAGGCGACTGACAAAGTTGCAAGGAAGATGAGACGTTTCTCGATATGGTCGCCTACTTGATCTGTAAGTTGTGACTAGTTTAATAAACAATGCTCTTAACTAATACTTTAATAACATCTTTTATCTCATTAACCTTTTATATTAAAATCTTTAGTATTAGACTCGATTAGTAATATAAAGGTTGTTTTAAAAGGGCTAAAATATTTATATATTTAGAAACTTGCTTTTAAAGAATTAATATTTAATATATTAAAAGATTTTTATATAAAGACTACTAATAGTTTCAAAAACTAATTATTTTGTTAAGAACTTTAAGAATTAGTTTCTTATATTTAAAAATATATAATAAAAGTTCTTATAAGTTTATAATAGCTTAATTATATTAAAAGTGATTTTAGTTTTTAACTTTTTATTTAAGACTATTATTATTACGGGTATGGTATTCAGGGCTTGGAAAGCAAGGTAGAAGGTCCCTTATAAAGACGATTCAAAGCTAAGGAAGAGAAAACTAGAATACAGGAGGCTATAAGGGAGTATATATACCCTATAGTATACTAGTTCCGAAGGAGCTTAGCCTTCTAAATATCTCTAGTACATTCCAAGCATACTTCCCTAGTGAGGCGGCCGCGTCACGTGCGTCTAGAAGGCATCTGGCATCTGGCCAGGTATCTGGGAATCGTAATAATTATTATAATAAAAAATGGGTTATATTATAATAATATAAGATATTAAAGAAAAGACAAAGGCAGCCGAGCTATCGAAATAGTTATATAACTAGTATTTAGTTATTATTATAATTATATAATACTTATATTCTTTATTTATTATTTAAATATTTAATAATTACTCTTATATTATATTTTCATAAAAGATTAAATAACTAAGAGCTAGTTCTTACCGATTATTAGTACTTACATACCTTCCTAAATACGTATGAGTCACGTGGGGCGACCACGTGAGCACTGAATTACGCCTCAAGAAGCGAAAAATGCTTAACCGAAACATAGGATGAAATAAGCAACTTTTTATCAAATGGACCGCTGGCGGTATGTCGCTTCACCTCACAATTCCAGAACGTGAGAACTGATTTAAAATAGCAACGGTAGCGCGTTCGACTCCAGATCGAAAGGTTATCCGTTCAAATCGGGGTATGAAGTCATCTTCTCTTTGCAAGAGCATATAATTAATATTCGTTCCAGTGTGGTTCAATGCCATTCAAATTCGCGAATTTTTTTTCTCCCGTCGACCTCTTTTTTTGTGTGTGTGCTTGCCACCTATTTAAGCGAGACATCCGGGCAACCGTGGCAACCCGAGCCCGAGCAAAGGGTGAGGCGAGAGTGAGTAGCGCATAAGTAGAGTGGCAATGGTGATTTAACCGCGTTGGTTGGAACGGAGGTAAAAATTAGATTACCTTTACAAACTCCCCCGTTCTGTTGATGACGCTTAACGGCAGTTCGAAGGGATGTCGAGGAAATCGGGGAGTTCCTGTTGGTATGGCGGCTAAAACTAAGTATATCCGCGAATTTTATCATTTTTATCGCCGAGGGAGTCACGGGTTTTGCTAAATGTTAGACAACTATCGAAAAGGTCGAAGGTGTACTGTACCATGCTCATGATGTATCGACGGCTGATCCTGCTACGACAGTTTCGCGGAGATAGGCTCTCATCGTTCCTTCCCCACTCATTCCCTCACACGCCTTTATATCAATGAAGGGTCTACACTGGTGGACGATTCCCTTTTCATTTGAGCTCAGCACTATCTCGTTTTGGGTATCAACCTCTGGAAGATCCTTAGGCGATGTGTAGGCGTACTAAAAGTGTGGCTGCCTTTGGCCTCTGTTCTGCATGTTGTGCTTTCAAATTTAGGAGGAAATTCAGGGCTACCCTTGATGCTGCTATCGGTAACAGTAGATGCATCTGTCAAGTCGAGGGGCCATACCGTCCACAGGGGACCCGTTGGTCTCCCCACTGAGGAGATGGTTCCGAGTGCGAGTAAAGATTCCGTCTCTAATAGGTATCTCCGAAGCGGTAGTTGGTAGCAAGTGCTGCGCCCATCTTCTGAGGCCAAAGCTTGCACCGAAGAATCCCCCACGTCTTCACCGACGTCGTGTTCTTGCAGCTCTGCGTGCCTTCCAGTGCGAGTGAGACTATTGTGGGGCTCACAAATTCCAACGAGAAAACCGCCATGCTAACAGTCAACTTGCACATCTCCAAAGTCTTCTGCAGAGCCTCAAGATCTCGTGGACATCGTTCGTCAGTCGCTGTACGAGTATCTGCTTCAAGGTATTTCTGATGCCCTGGACGAAGGTATACGTGCCTGGCAGGCTTTGAAAGCAGGGATTGCTATAGATACAGTAGAGTCGTGTTCGGGAGCGTCAAAGCTTCAATGACAGGCATGGCCCTGATAGGAGGGAGTGGTTCCTCCCGACTTCATGATCGCTCAGTGTCGTATATACGAAGGCGGGCGGCATTAAAAACCGTCCATCCGCAAAAAAGCGAGGAACACCAAAATCGCTACGTTTAGAAAATTACACCAAATCTCAACGTAACATCTAAAAGTCTTTAAAATAGTTTTGCGAGATAGAAAGGAAGCAGATCTAACTTTTGTGGAATTTTTGCGATAATTAAATGTGATACGGAATTACAAGAAATTCTTATTGCAAGGGTCGGGATTGCGCCCGCGCTCGCTTAGCGAATTGGACGAATTTTAATGCCGTCTGCCTTCGTAGACCCACGGAATCGTACTCGGAACCTCGTCAAGCTTCAGATGTTGTCTCCGTACTCGTAGGCGGTGTAAGTGGGCAAAATAGTTTGCCCCCGGTCACAAAGCTCACACCTCCCAGGACCAGGACGAAGCTGCACAGCCACCCGAATACATGAAACGGCAACCCCCCAAGAACTGAAGAACCCCTGGAGACCCGATCAACGTCATTCAGACCAGGGGAGAGCGCCAATCAGGCCGGGGCAGCATCGTCGAGGACCGCGCACGCCGAACTATTTGCTCGAGGAGCTTCTAAGCACCACCAAGCAACAGTCGGGCTTGGCATCGATGTCAAGACGGATACTACGGCGAACACCGGCACAGCGGAGGAGTGGATGTTGCGTAAGCGCTGCTGGATGCTTGAGCAGCCCCGCATTCCCTTCTCTGTGAATGTCGCCTTCGTAAGAGCTCGCCAGTGGAAGCTGTGCGCCATCAGAAAATCCCATTCTGCGCAGTGTTGATCAGCAAAGACTTCTGGAAGGTTTCGAGGCGAACTCCCGGGCTGCATCGTCAGAGCCCACCCCTGCACCCTTAACTTAACGAGGTAAGCGAGCATAGCCTTGCCAACAGGCGTCATTCTTGTCGGGCCGCCGATCAGGAAAGCTTCGTGAACAAGATAGATTGGAAATCTCCTCATGAGCATTACCTGCAGCTGACACACACATATCCAACGTTCCACATTCGCAACAAACACAGTCATCGTTGCAGAACAGCGGTCACTACGGCGCGCCTCAACTTCCTGGCTGCGGCTCCAGCAACTACAAGACGATCGCAGAGGAGCCGACTCTCAACGATCGACGAAAGCGCTGCCACTGCGCAACCAGCTCTCACGATGGAATCAAATGGCAATCTGCGAAGGAAGGATACCACCAAGGGTCCTCCTCTGCGCATCCTCTCTCTAGGTGAGCACGGCTTCCGACCGCTCAAAACCCCTCACTAATGTGTCGCAGATGGAGGTGGCGTGCGAGGCTACTCCATGCTCATTATCATCCAGGAGCTCATGCACCGGACCTTTGTCGAGATTGAGGGCAAGGCTCCGCGAAGACACGAGATTCCGAAACCAGCAGACCACTTCGATCTTATCGTGGGGACGGGCACCGGTGGTTTGATTGCTATCATGCTGGGGCGCCTACGATTAGATCTGGAGACCTGCAAAGAAGTCTACGTACGAATGACGAGGAAAGTTTTCGAGACGGACAAAACTATTGCGGGAATACCATACAAAACAACGTTGTTTAAGGCGTCGAAGTTAGAAGAGGCGATTAAGGAGTGCGTGCGGGAACATACCATATTTATGGACGAAGGCAACGACGGCGAGGAACCGGAAGGAGCATACAACGACCCCATCAGCCATTTGAACAGAGGGCTACCTCGGCGGCACGCCAGTAATGCCAGTGTGGCGAGCTTCAGTGCAAGGAGTCCAACTAGCTACCAGTCATCTCGTCCGTTGCACTCTCTTCGGTGGGGCAACCCAGAGGCTCTCCTCTACGATACTCGCGAAAACAGAACAAAAACGTAAGAATCTCCCTCCCCGAAATCCACATCTAAGCTAACAGTAGTAGCGCTGTCACTGCAATCTACAAAGGAACGGCCCCAGGAGATGCACCAGCAATTCTACGATCGTATGATTCACGAAAAGAGACTCAACCCGAATTCGGTTGTACGATATGGGAAGCAGGTCGGGCAACTTCAGCCACGGGACTGGCATTTAAGTCGATCCTGATCGGCGAGTCGATGTTTATCGACGAAGGCGCTGGAAAATACAACCCATGTCCTTTCGCCCTGGACGAGGCTTGCGTCAATGAGTGGCCAGGCCGTGACATTGGAGTGGTCGTGAGTATTGGCACTGGAAAACGACCATCGGGAAGCGACAACAATCAGCATCTATGGTACGAGGGATTCATGGGTGATTTTGCGGAGGCTAGGCGGCGCTTGATCTCGAAAATCGAAGGCTGCGAGGAGACCCACCAGTACATGGTCAGGGATGGGCTCAGCAAGCGTGGAGTGAACATCGAGAACTACTACCGACTGAACGTCGAGATTGGAGTTGGAGAGTTCGGCATGAACGAATGGAATCGCCTTGCAGACATCAGCACTGGAACAAGGCGGTACCTTGGCAAGAGCGATGTTCAGAGGATGAACCATGATGCAGCCGCGAAACTCGCCAAGATCCACAGGGCGAAAGCTAGATTCGAGGGCGAAGCAAAGGGATCAACGGGTGGAAGTTCTATGGGTGGAATGGGAGATTATAAGGGTCTTGAAGATGTCCCAGAAGCCTACCCGACAGCCATCGAGCTCCCCGCCGAGGTCCCCGTCTCAGCACCAAGCAGAACCCCGCCTCCTCGCCCATCATACGAATCTGGCCACCACGACACTCTCGAAGTCCCTGGCAAGAAAAATACGCCCTCTCCTCGCAGGTCAGCAGAGAATCATTCACGGCCGTCTCCTCGCTCCTCAGCTCCTAGCCTCGAGAACCCCAACGCGGACCGCTTTATCGTCCACGCGCCAACACCAAGCGAACACCGCACCGCAGGTGGGGCAGACAAAATAACAATCACAAGCATGGATGAACAACAACGGCCGAAACCACCAATGCGAGTCGAACCGCCACCTCTTCCACCCAAGACCCCAATCCCAGGTCAAGCATCAACGGTCTCAATGAGGCCAAGACCGCAGTTACCATATCCAATTGATGACGGCCCGCCACCTGTGGTCAATATGGCGAGGAAACCAGATTATAAGGGAAGATGAATGGATGTTTTAACGGCTTCTTGAAGATATTTGTTTCGTCTGGGATTTATGGGATGGCGTTTGGGAGGTGGTCTTGGGCATAATAAATGCAAATCAATGATTTTTTTCTTTCTTTCGGAGTTATACGGGATAGGAAATGGGTATACCTCATATGTTTGACTCGGGCTGCGGGCATGGGATCGGGTAGGACGAGATAGCTCACGAATGCAAATCTTTTCATTATTGGTAGAATGTTCTCAGTTGTGGGAATACGGAATGGACTTCCTCCACGGTCCACCACACTTTGGAGCACGTGCACATGCAGAATATACAGTTTTGGGTGTACTCTTCTGACGGCGTGGACCGAGAGGGAGGTCCAGCCGTTAGAAGAGCAGTTCGCGCAATATCGACAGCATACTGTATCTCCTTGTAAATCAATGTTTCAGTCCGGTATAGTACCGCCTTTCCTTCAGAACCTCACCTGCTAAAAGAATGTTATTAGTAAATAGATCACTCTGTTGCAGGCGGATCAATCCAGTCACCATATCTGGATTTTATTTTCCGTGCTCGGCTGGTAACGAGATCCAGATGACGCGGGAGGGACTCCTTCGGACTCTACTACCGCAAGCCTTGCGGACCTTCCCCAATATAGCTCCCTTGATATTCCCAAAGCGATTGGAAACGTTCGTGGCTTTCAGGGACTAAGTTGTTTGGTACGCACCCTTGACATTGACGGTGAGGGAACTGCTCTCTGCTCTCAAATTATTTGTCCATGAAGCGACAAAGTCGTACAAAATATGCCTTCTTATCGATGGACTAGATGAATTCGAGTGTTCTTATTCCCAGCAGATCAATCTCATCGAGTTTATCCAATCAATTTTTGACCGCGGAGGTCAAGCTCTGCGTGTCCAGACGGCCTTGGAACGTCTTTGAGGATACCTTTAATACTCGTCCATGTCTAAGACTCGAGAAGCTCACATATGGAGACATTCGATACTATTATTCCTCAAGCTTATCGGATAATCTAGGCTTCGCGACACTACAACGTGGCGATCCCAACGCTGCCTCTGACCTCGTCGAAAACGTCTCAACGAAGGCGTGTAGTGTCTTTCTCTATGCCATCCTTGTTATCAATACCTACTCGAAGGTTTGACCGATGGGGAGCAACTTTCCTATTTGAAAAAGCGGCTGGATTCTGCCATCGGATCTGGTAATCCTCTTCTAGTAAACCTTAAATTCCGTCAATTTAGAAAGGATTTCAGAACTATTACAGATTATACGAGCCTCGTCGAAAGCAATCAGCATTCTCCATTGATCATATGCTGGCGAGCATGATCCGGATTTCGCTTTCAAATTGCCAACAAACCCTTCACCAATTACAATGATCTCTTCAAGGGTCGAACTTATGACACGACGATTAAATGCCTGTGGCAAAGGGTTGCTAGGATCTCAGAGCAGCGACTCCAAAAATGACCCGCATGCCATGGTCGGATGTCTACACCGTACCGTCAAAGATTACATCCAGAAAACAGACATCTGGGATACGCTTGTCAATGCAACTAGCCCCTCTTTCGATCCAGGCATGCGTCTTGCAGCTTGCTACATCACACATATCTTATCTCAAAATAGTGCCGACAAATTCATTGGATTGCGTTGTGGAAGTATATGCCACCGTCATACGAACTCCTCCCATGTTCTGGGGTGAGGTGTTACATACATTTGGATGATTCCCAACTGTTTCCCTTAAGATATTCAACTACATCCCTTGGAAGAAGTCGAAGATGTGATCGACGAAATTTTTACCAGCCTGTGTGTCAAAGGATTAATCACATTAATCTAATGGATTAATGGATTAATGTGACTAGATTGTAATTAACGCAATTCAAGATTTTTTTTAATTAGATTAGAATAGAATAATTAATCTGATTAATCATACTTAATCTGATTTCTCTGTCACGTGACTATAGTAAAATATCGTTTACTTAATAATTATTAAATAACTAAGGCACTTATGAAGTAGCCCTAGTCAAATTAAGCTAGGGCTTATATAATAGTAGCTAAATCCCAACTTTTAATAAGATTAAACTAGTTATTCTCCTCGGAATCTCCATATTCCCCCTTTTATTATCTAGCTTCGGCTCGCTTACCAAGCGCTACCGCCCCTAATCACGCAGTAGGGTAGCGCTAGAGCTAGAGCGGGCAAGAGCGCTACCAGATTCGGCTAGTGCTGTCACGTGTACGGTCACGTGGTATTAATCAGATCAGATTAATCATGATTAGTCTAGTTAACACGTGAATAGAATGCGATTAATGAGTTTATTCTGTGATTAGATTAGATTAAGGCTATTGATCTCATCTAATCTACACACAGTTACCAGGGGGGTCCCGATCCAACCCCCGAACAACGACAGAGTACCTTACCGTCATTGTCATTTGGGACTGTATGGAATGGAAAGCTTGAACCATTTCTTCACCTCACAGCGAAGTGGATCAAGGGACAAGGAGAAAGTTATTGTGGTGGATAATAGCAAGCCTTTGGTGGACAGAAGTTCAGAACACTGTCCAAGCGGTGGCGACCCGCTTCGGTTTTCTTCGAGCAAGCGAGTTCTGAAGTTCACGATCGACATCTGGGTGAAGATGAGGTTGGATTCATGATAAACCTTAGCTGGGTGTTTACATACCCAATCTTCCCAATGCTAGGGTCAAACTGTGTCGCGGCAGCAGCTGGTGGGGTCGAGGTGGCTGCGTGGATTATGCCCAAAGCCTTTCCATCCAAATACAGCTTCTTGCAGGTCTCCTCACTAATTGAGCGGGCTTCCTGCTGGACGACGGTTACCTAATAGAATGTGCCGATCACTGAATCCAGAATGTAACGTATGTTATGATTGGATAAATGGATTTTACACTGCAGTCGGGCTACCACCCCGACAGCCTCAACCCCCACCTTCTGGCGGGCGCTCTTCTTCCCCAGTTTTTATTCTTTGCAACTACATTGTTCGACTCCACCCTCGTGCTCTCAAGGTCAGTGCTCCGCATGATCGACCATCAACATTCTGGAGTGTCAATTGGCGAAGCGGCCTTCAATCGGATATCGATCTTTTCCTAGCTGGAAATGAAGATTCATTTGTGTCCACTCAGCCTCGTAGACTTGTTTCTCGGCGACTATTTCGTTACAAAAGATGTCAAGTTCATTATGCTCCGTACGTCAATGCTCCGTATGTTGTTCAATAGACTTTCGGAAATACCTTCGCGAAAAGAGATTGCTCGCCATCCAACTTGGTTCTTGGGAGGATATTTGCAAAGAAAAGCGATGCCGTTTCTGTCGACTAGTTCGGGACGCCATATTTTTACACGCACACAAACCTTCGCCAGAGTCTATCATCAAATTATCAAATAAAAGGAGTTGGAAATGTTGCACCAGCTACAACGAGTATCATGGAATTAGGTGGAAAGCTTACTCCAACGAGTTTGATCTTCAAGCCTACGCTAAGAAAACCCAGACCGATTCTCGATATCAGTTTTTCGTCTATTGGGACTTGGAATCGACAGAAATGGTAGAAGTTCTGCTTCGGCCGCTATGTGACGGCCCCTTTTTCGGAAGAGCCGTGGATCGAGATCACGCAGATCTGGCTCTGTGTCGCAAATGGCTGGAAGCGTGCGATAACTATCACGCCGGATCGTTTGGGCAGTGTATCGGCAAGAAAAGTTCGCTAAGATTCCTTCGGGAAAATCTTCGCTTGATTGACGTTGACAAGAACAAAATTGTGAAGGGAGCATCAGATCGGACTCGATATGTCGCACTATCGTATGTCTGGGGGCAAGACAAGATGAAGAGGGAAATGCCCAAGAGCTTGAAAGCAGCGGTTCGGACGGGTGAAGACGGAATTGAAACCATCGAGTTGCCTGAACTCCTGCCTCGTACTATACGAGATGCTCTTGAGGTCACTCGTTCAATTGGCTATCGCTTTCTTTGGGTAGATTCTCTCTGCATCGTACAAGATGACGACGAAGACCGGGACTTGCAGATCGATATGATGGACGAGATATACAGCAATGCGACCTTAACTATCGCTGCTGGGACAGGCCTACGTAAGTCTATCGGACTCATGTCCTCAACTTCTTTCATTCAGATATATTGTCATTCTGCTCTCGGGATTGGCAGAACTGTTCAGAAGCGACGGCACTCGAACATCAAATAACTAACAACTCTTCTAAATAGATGCAGATTGGGGATTACCCGGGGTTAGCAGACCAAGGCACTACACTCAACGCTCCGAAATCGTGAATGGGGTCGAACTTGCTGTTGAATTTCCCTCTTTCCGCAGTCTCAATTCGGGCACCTCGCTTATCTGGAACAGTCGAGGATGGACATTGCAGGAAAAGGTACTATCCAAACGACTGTTGCTTTTTACCGACTTCCAAGTGTATTTCAGATGTGCGAATTCGGTCTGCTCTGAAGATGTCGCTATGGAAACTGGGGCACTTTCTACCAATATGAAGAGGAGGCCGAATCCGTTTCAGTGGGGAGCTAATCGTGACGCTCCTAGCTCACTCGAAAGGATTGGCGACCTCTTGACGTTCAATAAGTTAAAGCTCACCGACAAGAATTGGAATCTAACATTCCTCCCAAACTATGTGGCTCTAGTCGCAGAATTTAGCCTGCGAACATTTAGCTTTAAGAAAGATACGCTGAAAGCAATGTCGGGAGTTCTGTACAATTTGGACCAATCGAAGCTGGCTTTTCCTGGAGGCTTGCCACGAGCTTGGTTCGCAGAAGCACTCCTCTGGCAGCCAGAATACGCCAGCACGTATTCCATTAACCCCGAATCCAGCCGACTTGGAATTCCTTCCTGGTCTTGGGCAGCATGGGCACTGGACCGAGGTTGCGTCTGGCCGGAATTCGCCCGCCCGAAGGCCCTCGCTTGTGGAGGGCCGCAAATGACGATATATGTCGAGGATAAGGGAGAATCGATTCTCTTGTACTCTACAGACGTCAAGAGTGGAAAGTTTTCGGAATCCAGGATATCAGCCACATCGATGGCTCTCTCAATTAGTGCTCGGCAACAGCTGAAACTCTCCGGTACCTTGCTCCGTTTCGAAACACCTATACAAAGATTCAAAATCGGTGCAGCGACAAAAAACCGCGATATGTCGGAGAAAGCGCTACAAACATTCTACCTTCTAGATCACGCTGGCTCTTGCGTAGGGAAGATATGGACTTGTGCTCGTGTTGCCGGGAAGCCCGGTGACCACGAGTTCATCTTCCTTTCCATCAGGAAAACGGGCGAAGCTCTGGAAGGGGCGGTGGCTGAGGAGTATTTCCCTAAGGGCCCGTCTCGGACTGTACTTAATAAGGACCCCACGACCGGTGCCTATACGGGCACGTCATCTACGGTCGAGGGCCCTGTATATCGGAATCCATTTGACTGGAAAGTTGAGAATGTCATGCTTGTGGAGTGGAAGGGTAGCATTGCCTTTCGGGTTGCGGTAGGGCAGGTCATTTCGACAGTTAGGGAAGAAGGGCGACGGCAGATGGTGTATCTTGGGTAGGATGCGATTGGTAGAAGTCATCCTTCAGGTTTTGTTGAGGAAATTGAGGGATTGAGCTTGGGAGGGGATTGTCAGGGTGGGTTTGGTAGTCTATGTTGGACGGGCTACTCCTGTTTAGGTTTGAGAATCAGATACCCATTACGTTTTTGGAATATACGAAGAGCCTTGGTAATGCGCTTCAAGTCTTCTAGCTAGTCGTTGGTAATACCTTCTATATTTATGAACATAGATACTGCTTTGAAAGGACCATACTCGCCTCTTTCCTCTTGTTTCCTTCTGATTTCCATTTTTCTATCTCCCCTTGCTGGATAACCGCATCTCCTTTCTTGGCTTCAACCACACCCATCGTATTCGTAGGTAGATTGACCCTCATCATCTTCTGCGGTTTGGGCTGATGCGTGCCAAGAACCTGCGCTGTAGAGCATTGAGGAGGCGCCGTGTCTTTGCCCGCCCGGTTGAGGCAGCGGCCTATGTTATCGCAGAGGTATTGAGGGTGTTGTATTTCCCTTCACACACGATTATGTCAGTTGCCGAAATCACCTGGTTTTACCACCTGTTTGACCAGGGTACTAGACCCTATATATAAACCTGTAAATCTACTCTTAGAACAGCAATCGAGCCTTTCTTTCCCAACCAACAGATTGTTTCGTATCGAGAGGAAGTCGCGTGTGTCTGTATGTTGGCGCGCGTGTGTGGTAATGATGCAAGCGGAGGGAATGGGGATGAATATCTAATAATAAAGAGGTGTTGAAACTAGAGATGTGTGTGAACGCCCGACATTCGACGAGTTTGCATAGCCTTGCTGCACCTGAGTTCGCTGTTGCACTGTCCAGTGGAAAACGAGGTGTCAGGGGAATGGGGTAAACTTTGCCGAGCGGATTCAGGGGTTAGCGCTTGAGGGAAAGGGGTTGTGCGGTTTCCGAGGGGCAATGATTTCATAACTCGATCATTACATAAGTAACTTCTTCTCTGTTTTTAATGAGTGGGTTGTTTGAAAAATCGTAGCGGGCGTGGGCGGTTGGCTGGTGGATTCTTCTAGAAGGTTTTGGTCGTTGTGGTTAACCGGAGAACCCAACACGAGTGGGTCCTTCTCTGCGGCAACACCTCAAAGTCCCCTCACGAACCCAATACCAGATGAAGAAGGATATCACAAACAGTTTAACTCAAGGGGTGGACTTGTGGGCTACCGTGGAAGCTGAGATCCGACAATTAGTAGGTTCTGTCCTCCATGCAAAGCCAGTGTAATATATGTGCTAACATCTGTTTATGCTGAATCCCACGGTATCCGATTACCTCAAGTCTCTCTTTTTCCGGACCACAGCTTACCGGGCCGCTCGATGGCAAGACTGTCACAAGTATTTGCGCGATGCTGATCTGGGATGATGGCCCTGCAGCTGAAAAAATCGTCATTGAAGGTAGCCTCGATATTGAAGATATTGTTAATATAGGGAACAATAACAAGAGCTATTGGGTCATAGTGGTAAAGCCTGAGCAGAAATGTCGGGTTTTGGGACGATGTAAATTTTGGTTGTGCCCTATAACAAGCAGCGACATACCAAGCGGAGATACCGGCATATCGGGTTGGAGCGAATGGGTATGGGATGCACGCCGGAGGCAATATGGGAGATATCGATTGTTTCGAGGCGTATATGAGTATGACTGGCAAGACCCAGAACCTTCAGCTTCATCGACCTCCCAGGGCCAGAGGCGGTAAAAGTGAGAATGCCCTTTTATAGCGTATTTCAGGGCATTGGCCCCTATAATTCGCTTTTCTTTAAGTCTATATAAACACTCACGTGCGACGGAATTACAGTGTATTGAAGTCGTTTCAATAATAAGGATTATAAAAAGTAATACTATTATAAGAAATAAGAAAGAGATAAATAGTATATATTAGCCCTTTTTCTCCATGTCACGTGCCTCTAATAAATAGGTGCGTAATGTTGAACTAGCTAAAGCAATATAGCTAGGGTCACGTGCTTGCAATGTAAACCAAGTAAAACGTACTGAATTGACTGCTGTTCTACAGTGGTAAGTAGCCCGTATATATAGCCCTGAACCCCCTAAGTCACATGCACTAAACCCCTAAACCAGAGAGCCTTATACTGAACCATTCAACCTCAGCTGAACTGATTTAGCCTCACAGGGCATATTATGCCCTGTATCAACCTTACAGGGCATAATCTTCTCAGTAATAAGCCCATGGCTTAAGCCCCATTAGTACACAGCCCCTAAGGCTCTGTTCCAGGGCTTACTAAGCCTATTAGGGGCCTCAGGCCCCTAATTTCAACACGTAATACCATTTCAAATGCCCTTTTACTTACCCGGCCAAACGGGCTCTTAATGGTAAGGAGACTTATCTCAGAATCCGTTTCTATGATTTCTACTACCTTGACTTTTTCACACCACAAATCACATATGAAGTATAATTGATTAGTTACTTAGTAGTCACTAAGTTAAGCTAATCAGCTGGCCGACCCTTATAAACCAACCAGCCAGGAAATATCCTCAGTTGATAACTGACGGGCTTATTGACCAGCCTGCAGTCTGATCTCTCGGGCGTCCAAGTCACCATAAACCCCACTCATTACGTTGTACCAGCGCCGTTGAATTCACAGGGAATCCAACATACTGTCATGTTTTCTGTGCCACGTTATCCTTCTCACGCTCGAGGTTTATCGCTACAATTACCGCAAAACCAATCCAACCACAAAATATGAAGACGAAATTCATCGCAAACCCCTCCGCACTTAGAACCAAAGGAAAACAAAAGCGTAAAACCAGAACCATTATCGCGCAGCAAGAGCGAAAGCCAAGCATCTTCAGACCATTCTTCAGATCTGTTAATTGAGCGACACAGAAGAACGCAGTCTCGGAAACTAGCCTTGCACATTCCACTGTGAAGAGAGTAACCAGTCGCATTTGATTTTGTTGAACTTGTATGGACTTGATGCGGGACGGCCGGGGCACTTTGTCACGGTACACAAGATAGATTGACAATCCAGCACAGCATACTGCAACCGCTGCGAAGGCCAAGCCGACGAGCTTAGCGCCATCAGCCCACAACACATACAGCGGAAGTCCGACAATAGTCTTGCATGCCCAAACAATAGACCGAACTTGCCGCAATGCTCTTGAAGCCAATGAATGAGCACCCTTTCGTGAGATCAGAGCTTCCAACCCTCTGACCTGCCTGTCCGACGCGCCTCTCAGTTTGCGAATAATGCTAGGATGGCCCAGGATCCTCACTTTCTGATAGTGAAATACATCTAGCAAGACCGGATGCACGATTTTGTCGGCCTCTATCCACCACTGGTCAAAGACATACGCCTTGTGATAGACGAACAATTCGAGGATTCTTACACTATCATCAAGCCTGGGATGGATGGTATTCTTCCGTATATGTGATGCAGTGTCTGATATGCGATATGCAGGTTCAGTGTACTCCGCGAGCCAAGTGAGAAGCGCGAGGAAAGGGGTTCTGCCTTTGTAAAACTCGTTCGGGGATGCACCGCGATCAAGTAAAAGGCGCACCATCCGCTCCACGGCAGCTGGTCTAGCAGGTGCGATTTCACCATCGTAGAACCCTGCCCAAGTGGCATAATCGAGGAGCGGAAGGTGACTTCCACATCCATATATCAAGTTGGGCTGTTGATCGAGTTTCAAAGCGACATATACACACAGGCCGCGATGAACAGCAAACCGCAGGAAGGAATGCTCGTCAGACCACTCTGGCATCCACATGATCCTAGGTTCGTTTGGTTTCAAGGAATTGGAGAGTAAGTCATGCGGCTTTGGCTTTTGAAGAGCCGCGGAATTTGCTAACGAGGTAGCAACTTCGTCGAGAGCATATTCATCCGTCTTTCCCGTATGTTCTTCATATATTCGCGCGTGATACGTGAGACGATCGAGCCTTTTTTGACTGCTTGAATCCTTGGCGTTTCTCAGGAGCTCATACAAGTTCCAGCGACACAAATACTTGTGCGGATCGAAGTTTTGCCCTCCCCGAGATCTCAGAATGCTCTGGGCCTGTGAGGTGCTAATGAACTCTTTGACTGTAGCATGGATGAAGCTCACATGGCCCGAGACTGAGTCAACTTGAACTAGATCGCCAATGGATGCCTTAATTTGCGCCACCACGCTCATGTTCGACTTTCGACCACGGAGCGATGTGCCCCTGTTGCCAAAGTCGTCATCTTCCAAGTACTCGAAGGCGCTCATCTTTAGATCTTCAGTCGTGACACAAAGCACTTGCAATACCCTTGCAGACAACGACTGATACACCCGATCAATGCGGTTGATAACCCTCATGTAACAAATTTCGAGATCAACGGGCAGGGCATCCAGCCTAGACATCAAAACTTGTAAAGTGTCTTGGTTCATAATTCCCTTCAAGAGCTCTCTGCATACGAAAGCTACCCATAAAAACACCCCCTGCGCCCTCAAGATAATCTCATTGAAGAAATCCTGTTGCTTGATGCTTTCGTTCCGCGGTAGATTCCGTAAGAAGCGTTGATATCGATCATCTTCGCAGAGTTTGCCTCTGACCAAACGCATCATATCGTTCTCCGTGTAAGTATGCAGGCGAAGCTTCCGGCATTTAAAAGGCTTCTCCTCATCTCCCGTGGCTCCAAAGTGGTAGTCAAAGACTGGCCACTCCCTGCTCGAAAGACAGACTTTAATGTTGGTCACGGAACCTAGTCGTCCGAAAAGCCGCGCAAGATCATCATGGTCTCCTTCGAACTCGTCGAGACCATCGATAAAGAAGCAGAACTTGGAGTCAAAACTGCTCTCTTGACTCAGCTTCCAAAAAACGTCAAGAAGTTCGTCTTTCATCCAGTGATAGCTTTGGCCCCAACGATCGCCGCAAGCCTGTGGCATAAGTTGAGGGCATTCGGTAAAGATTTGCGAGAGCAATGTCCGCAGAAGGCCCTCCTGCGTTTTCTGGAACTCTTCTCCGCTGCTCCAGAAGAAATAGGTCGAGAATAATAATCGCTGTCCTCCAGCCCAATGAGTCAGAGATTGTTTGACTATAGGATGGTGACACAGGAGCTTCATCAGCGTAGACTTCCCACAACCCGGCTTCCCGGTAATCCAGTAGACCCCGCCGCTGTCCCTCAACCAGTCGTCGAAACCTGTCTCGGGTAGTCGACCGCCCAACTCCGACTGAAGCATCCACTCAAACGTTTGCCGATGAGCTAACTTCACCTCGCTTTCTCGAGCACCCATATTTGCATATCGCAGACTTTCTAGAACCGAAAGTTGGGACCGAGTAGTCCGTACTTCTTCAACCAGCTCTCGTAGGAGGTTTTGGGCCTCGATCGTTATCTGTGTTTGACGAGAAAGTGAGTTAAGAAGCTTATCGCGGAGGTCCATGATGGTTGATTCTTGATTGATGTTCATCTCCTTGATGCGCGCTGACAGACCTTCCAACTCGGCCAATCCGCCTGATTGTTCATCACTGAGATTGATATCAGCTGGCACTTTTATTTACTACCGAGGAGGGCGGCCTACTGGACAATTGATATCAGACAGCACGAGAGCTCGGATTGCAACCCTAGAAGCTTCCTGTGGAGTTGCTGGACTACCTTCTCCTTCCGCATAGATTTCGCAGCCACGAGGAGGCTTTCCGTCAACCGATGCCTTCCTTTCCTCTTGAGATCATCTAAGATGCTGGCTAGCTGACTGGCGGCATCTCTGCATGTAATCACAATTACTCTGAGCTGTCGGTCAAATGGCGACTTTCGCCCCAAGCGTGGGGCATTATCCGCCGGTGCAGTATCAAGGCATCCTATGAGAAATTTCGTCCGCTCTACCAGCGACCCAATTTCTACGTGGCTGACCGTAGCACCTGTGGCGGACTATTCACTGAATCAGCACTACTTGCCCTTCATGATGTCGTTTTCGGAGATAAGACGGTGTATATATCATGAGTTATAGCTCTTAAGACATCGCCTGTCTAGAGGGTATCGGCCACTCAAACAAGACAAGAAATATCGAAGGAAATACACACCTGGTAGATCTCTATCGTGCCTGATATCAAGCTGGAGCTGAATTGGATGAATTGCGCCGCGCTAGCTGCAATGCCCAACGCCGTGATGGGATCCATGCTGTCGCAAATTCATACATTCAAGCCAGACACGTGTGAAGACATATAATGAGGAAACCAACGCAATTAGGACCGCGCGTAGAGGGCAAAAGGAGAAAGGGGCACCATTTTGACGAGGCTGGGTCGCGGTCCAGGTGACATGAATTGACGGGGCCCATTGGGTGTCAAAACGTGGCGGTGTTGAGCTGAAACAAAAACAAAAGCGCCACGGTTCTTTCTTGATATGAAGTTGGAATGAAATTAAGTTGAAAATACTCTTTATAAGGATTTCAAATCAATGATTTGAGTGTCTCGAAATATAAATAATCGATAAAATAGAGGACCTACTAAGTGAGAATTTCACTGCCAGAAGTACCTACCTTGATTGCACATGACGCGCTAGGTCTAATCTGGGTAGCCCATGGTCACATCACCTGACCACCTCTATTTCTTTTTTTTTAAAGCCAAGGAGTCAAGTTTATATCTAGATGTAAGCATACTTTCTAAAACATATCTTGGGGAACCTAATAATCGTTCGGCGTTTCCCACCTACAATTCGCCTAGCACGCCTTGTAGGTGAGGGATAGCGATACGCACAGAACAGCGATATGTTCCCCCCCGTTCGTCAATACGAGCGATTGGTCAATCGGGGTCCCCATTGCCCAATCGCGGGCCCCGATTGCTTAATCGCTTGCTTAAGCGAACTTCGGTTCATAAATACGAAGTCGAATACGAGCAAATTTTTAAAATACTAAAATATTTTAAAACTCATAAATTATTCAAATCTTATTAATATAATTTATTAGAAATAGTTTAGTTAATTATATTAATTAAGTAATATTAGCTTTATCCTTTTATTAGAACTATAAAACCTTTTTATTATCATTTTAATTTAAAAATATAAAATTATATATATCTTTTAATCTTTAATAGAATTTAATCTAAGAAAACTTTATTTAAATCTCTTATAAGTATTAATCCTTTTTATTTAATTAAATTTTGGCCTCTATACTTTATTAGAAAGTTATAAATTATTTTAAAATCGGGCACTTTTATTAGCGAATCGGGCTCCTCGCTTAGGTCCGATTGATCAATCGCTCGTATTGACGAACGGGGGGTAACAGATACGCAAATCGCACCAAAATTTGTATGGTCAAATCGGGCAGATTTGCATTACAACAACGCCTTAATTTTTTAGTTTTAAAATTTACTAAGCTAAAGGGCCTATACCTTGGGATCAATTCCCAATACTTAGACACTATTTTATTACGCTGCGTTGTGAGAATTCAAAGGGAGAAAAGGAGAGATTCCCACCAAATCTCAGATTTGCGTATCGCTGTTCTGTGCGTATCGCTATCCCTCACCTACAAGGCGTGCTAGGCGAATTGTAGGTGGGAAACGCCGAACGATTAAGCAGAATAAAAAGACAGGAATGAAAGGTGTTGGCACGTGATTAAAGAAAGAAATAATACTTATTCTTCAGGATCTATGCCACCTTTACTCCCTATCTTCTATGCCTCTTTTGTTTATACTCCTTTAGTTTTCTTATGTTCACTTTTTGCGGTATTATAATGGGGATATAAAACAAGTAGTAATACATAGAGATAATGGGCTTCCACAGCGTGGGGTCACAGCGTATGAGAGACGTGGAATTAGTGAGTGAAGGTTGGTTGATTTCTAAGAACAGAGAAGGAAAGAGGGGTAATATAAGCGGACTGCGGACTGTACGGACGCCCGGAGGTTACATGACTGAACCACGTGACCAGGGGGTAAAATCCCCACCACGGTATTGGACTGTAAAGAGAGCTTTGTTTGCTCCTTTCCTTTCCCACTAGGGCAAAATCATTAGGTTCAGGACCTCATGTTTTCGAAATACTCACCACTCACCCCTCAATCACCCATAATTGCATACGAGGTAAATAAGTTCCAGGTGCTTAATCGCTAAATTTCCAGGCTCTCTTAAGGTCTTAAAATTTCTAACTTTTCTTATTTCTTTAAAAAAAAAAAGGTGTTTTTTTTTATCTATTTTTTACTACTTATTATATAATAAACATTTTATATTCTATTGGCTTATAATTAAGCCTTCTATAATACGAAAAATTAATTAAATTGTAATAATTCTTCATATAGTAAATTAAAATTAAAGAAAAGCTAGATTTTTTGGTGTTCCTCTACTTTAGGTTAGTCTGGCCCCCAATTGACACCCCCAATCGACACCCGGGGGAGGGGGAGAAGGGAGGGGTCATTTTACATTTTCCCCTCTGAAGCACCCAATTTTATGCTCTTTAGATAGCGCATTCTGCACTTGCGACATGAACAAAATTAGATTTAAAGATAACGCTAAATCTTTGGTGTCCCTGTCTAAGTGCCTCTACTTTGTAGTCAGTCTGGCCCCCAATCGACACCTGGTCGTTTTCCCCCTGTTCCGAGTCAGCACCAGTGTAGATTGATTTATAATCCTCAATAATGAGGATCGCCCCTCTCGTGCTTATACCTATCCCGTATCCACCAAACCGAACATACACGAACATAGCTCATAAAATACCAAAGAACTATGTAACTATGGAGAAAAACAACAACACTGATGGTGACAGGTCAGACGTCGCATCGACACCAGCCAAGACAGGATCACGCCGGCGAGGTCGACCGCAAAAGGACTCTGAAAATCCCGCAATTGAGGCAAACAATCCAACGCTAATCTTGAATTTGTGGAAGTTAACTATGAACTAGCAACAACGAGCTCGAGTGCGGCGTGCACAGAAGGCGTATCGAACAAGAAAGGAGAAACACGTGACTGAACTGAAAGAGAAATGTCACGATCTCGAAGGCGTTGTTGAGGATATGACAAACACTTTCATAGCCTTTAGCGATAGCCTCCTCAGCTCCAGTAGTCTCGGCCCCGAGACTACCAAGGAGCTGAGAGAAACGATGAAGAAGTTCATTGTGTTTTCGGAGAAAGCGGCACGTGATCCATTAGAAGCAGCCCCTTCTTCAGACGAGAATATCGAGCCATCAACAATGGATCCAGTTATTGAAGACAGCGATTCCTCATCGAAGACGTCCCTCAATGCCTTCCAGCCTCAAGCGCTATCATCTACGCCCCCATTCTTCGAAACCGATCCGATACTTCGTGATACTAGGGACCTTCCGCAGACTCCAGTGATATATGGAACAAACATCATGGACTTCCCAAACATGAATCCCTATGCCAACTACGGTATATGGGGCCTCAGACCACAACACGAACGCTCAAGCATGATCCCATACGTCGTCGCTGGTCGCGATAGCTTCGCCTCTCGCCTCTTCTACGGCTCCATAGTTCGCAGCTTGCGATCACTCCGTGGGGAGGGACCAGCAGAAGACGCGTACAGAATATTCCGGTTCAAGTTTCGATACATGAGCCCCGCGCAAATCCAGACCATCCTCGATGGCCTGTTGGACACGCTCCTTCACGGCACAACCCAGAAATTGGGGGACAGCGGAGAATCGATAAAATCGGAACAGGATAAGTTGCGGATTAAGGCGCAGATTGTGCGTGAGATCGAGATGATGGGTGGCTCTGAGGAAGAGTATCTCTCAACTTGGGATGTTGAGCGGTATCTGAGGAATAAATGGAGGTTGTCCTTGGATTCGAATTGGGTGAAGCTCCAGCCTATGCTTGCAGCGCAAGACGGACTCCAGTCGACTAATGTCCATGGGATATATGACAAATATGAGTTATTAGCACCGACGGCGGTCCCTGGGTTCCCTCAGCCGAAGCAAGTTGTCTGGGACGTCTCGAGTCTGGTTGAGAAATTGGAGGGCTTGACAGTGACAATTGGTCAGGGGCCAAGGTGGAATTACAAGGACGTAGACACTGCTGTCGAAGAATTTCTTGAAGAGAATCAAAGACTTTGATCTCGATAATGTATGTTATCATATTGGTATCATTGCATGGGAAAGAATTTTCCCTTCGGACTCGGTGCAATTTTGATAAACAAGGGGAAAAATGAAAGGTCTATTGGGAAAGGAGTTTTTACGCGCATATTATTATGTTCAGTTCGATACGTTAAATGTAATATTTATGTCGTTTGAGAAAACCTTCAAATCCACGTTTTGGGAGCGGGAGAGGTATGGGATGAGAGGCAAGATCACGTGGAGCATTCACTTGTTGGCCAGAACCGTCAACACATGACTCTACCCATGCCTGGAAGACAATTGATTACCAACATTCTATGGGGTTAGCGATTCTAGCTTCTGTGTATTAACAAATTATGTACAAAGAAATTCCAAACAATCCTATTTATTCCACCGCAAACGCGATTTCTTTCACACGTCATTCTACTTTGTTGAAATTCTTGGATCATCTTGGTCCTCAGTACAACTTATTAGGTGCAGTTAACAAAATGGTTGCCTTCTTTTCATGTCCAGTCTTTCCCCGAGCTTGTGTACTATAACCATAGTCGTTGGCCAACACTTGGAGCCTTTTCGGTAAAGGGAACTACTTGCCTGAGCAGCTGGGTCACATCGTCTTTGGGTTTCATCATCGCCGTCGTAATTATTGTGGTCATCGAAGCAGAAGTGGCAGAAAGAATGCCCGTGGTGTTTCTGGCAATGCTAAAAGTAAATCAGCAAACGGTACAAGGGTTCGTGCAGTGATGTGTGTCCTCCAAGGTGGTAACCTGGGTCGCTATCATCCACAGGCGCAGCGACGGCTCCTTGCAAGGTAGCCATCATGGCGGAAAGGACAACGAGTAAAGTGGAAGGGACTTTCATGACGAAAGAATTGAGGATGGATAACTTATCTCTTTTCGAGGTGGTTTATGCAGAATTTTGCAATGGCTTGATGCAGTTGCTTATATCAAGTGTTCCTTCGGGAGACAGTCCGTAGGATTTATGGAGAGCATGCTGCCGTCGTGAAACAGAGAGTCGGCAGTGGATGCGGGCCATATAGACATAGACTCCACTACTACAAACAAGGCAGCTGACGAGCGAGGCCAATGTGCGCCGAGCTAGAGACTAAAACCAATGCCAACCAAGCCTCGAAACCCTTCCAGTCAAAACTATCCGACTTCATGGATTGACGTGTAAGAGAAACATGTGTTGTTTATGTGCTTCGCGAACTTGCTGGGCTTATTTGCACTTCTCCGGATTGCGGGTGGTAAATGGGATTGAACCCTCCCCAGTGCTCCAAATAAGGGACTTCGCTTCTCATGCGTAACTAGTTTTCATATACCTGATGCAGCCACCAAACATTTTACGCCAAAGTTCGCAGTAAATGGAAATTCCAAGCCAGCGTAATTGCATTTAAGGAATTACTTGTATAAAATCGTTTCAGGCGCCGAAAGTCTAAGTGCAGGTTTAGACACATGATGCAAACATGTGCAGTCAGATGAGCTAGGCTATGGCGCAGTGTGCGGAATCGACAGAGGACTCAGGCAAGCGTATATTACGCCGACGAGATATTTATGTCAGGTGAGACGATCCCATGCCGGTATTCTATCCAACTAAATGGCAAGGTGGCGGGGACGTAGACCGCAGTGCAACTGTGCAGGTGCCGAAAGGGCAATTCTAGTTGTTTGAATCTTCATGAAAGTAATCCAAGCTCCTCGTCTCAGAGTGCTACGAAATATATCACTATTGTAGCAGAATTCTTTTGCAACATAGTTCACTTTTATGGAGACAAATGAACCTAATTCTAATATTCGACTGAAAGAAGGCTGCATCTACAGATATTGAAGCCAATATGTAAATATAGAATAGAATTTGGCATCACAATTTTTCATCTCAAGACTTCAAAAGCACTGAAGGAATGACAACTCAGCATTACTTAATGCGTATGCTGAAAGAGGTATGGCTGACAATCTATCTTCTCATTGTCGCAGCAAATGGCGTCGTCTTCTTCAACCTTTTCCTGTCGTTATTCCGGTGGAAATCGCATCGAGGTGACGGTGGAGCGTTGAAAGGCATGGGTTACCTGTCGCGAAGAGAATCGGCAATCGGGGACGTTCTAGGCAATGCAGAACCGCCACTTCCACCACCCAGCCGTCTCGAGTTTCGGAAGCAATTTGCCCTTGGGGAGGGGGGTAATCGGTGCCGAAAGGAGTGGTCTTGTCTCGTAAATCACGTGACTTCCCCACGGGAATGTTTAAGCCGATCTCTAGGCTCTTTCAGGCTTAGACGCCCGCGAAAAATAGCCGTCTGAAAAGCTGTGTCCGAACTTTTTTTTTGGTATGCTTCATCTTCCCGTCAACACCTCAAATACCTGCCAATGCCCTCCACAACATGGCAGCGCCGGTGACAAAGCTTCAACAGGTGAAGCTCCCCAGCGGACCTTCTCCTTTAACCCCCGAACAACAATACTGGAAAGGGTTCAGATCCTCCCAAAACATCCCTTCTCAGTCGCCCATCACCCACATCTCCTTCCCTCCACCGCCGAGCAATGCCCTTCTTCCGTCGAACAATGACCACTTCGTTGTCACTACTGGTACGCGAGTACAGATCTTCTCCATACGAACCCGAAAACTCGTCAAGACGATAACTCGATTCGCGGATATTGCACACAGCGGAGAGATTCGACGAGATGGCCGGGTTATGGTGGCTGGTGATGAGACAGGGAAGATCCAGGTCTTCGATGTAAACTCCAGGGCAATTTTGAAGACATGGGAGGAGCACAAGCAGCCAGTGTGGACAACGAAATTCTCACCTACTGAATTGACAACGGTCATGAGCGCAAGCGACGATCGCACAGTCCGATTGTGGGATCTCCCGAGCCAAGAGAGCACAACCACATTCGTTGGACATTCAGACTACGTGCGAAGCGGAACTTTTATGCCGGGGACAATGTCAAATATGATATTAACAGGTAGTTATGACGAGACGGTCAGGCTTTGGGATCCAAGGATACCAGGAAGAGCTGCGATAATCTTCAAGCATGCTGCGCCGATCGAAGCAGTTCTCCCTATGCCTTCAGGTACAACTGTTCTGGCTGCGGCAGATAACCAAATATCAATCCTCGATCTTGTAGCCGGCAAGCCACTACAATTACTCAAGAACCACCAAAAAACGGTCACATCACTTTGCTTGGCCTCGAATGGGACAAGACTCGTTAGTGGAGGTTTGGATGGGCATATTAAGATCTTTGAGACGTCGGGATGGAATGTAGTTGCTGGGTCTAAGTATCCTTCGCCAGTCCTCGCAGTCAATGTCATCAGTGCAGGGGCGAACCGAGAAGACAAGCACTTGGTGGTGGGTATGCAGTCTGGAGTGTTGTCTATCAAGATGAAGCTTTCGGGACAGCAAAAGGTGAAAGAGCGAGAGAGAGCGAAGGAGATGCAAGCTCTGATTGATGGAACATTGGGTGACTACGACAAGGATAAGAAGAAGCGAACAAAAGGTATCGAGAAGAAGCTCCGAGGCATGGATTTTGTGGGAGAGGGAGTTGATGTTATAATTGAAGGTACTGATCGTCGCAAAAGAAAGCGGCAGGCCCCTTGGGAACAAGATCTCAGGCAAGGAAAATTCGGCCGAGCACTGGACACAGCATTGGAGACAGGATTGCCCTCCGTGACTATCCTTACACTCCTTACAGCTTTACGACACCGAAGCGCGATGAGAATTGCGTTGCAGGGCCGGGACGAAAACACCGTCCAGCCAATATTCAAATGGGTCATAAAACACATCACCGATCCTCGATATGTCAGTATCTGTGTTGATTCTGCTTTGCTGTTACTGGATATTTATTCCGAGCATGTGGGTGGATCGCCGGAGCTGGAGAAGAACATCAGGGAGCTGCATCAACGAGTACGAACTGAGGTGGATCGATCACAACAAGCATGCCAGACAAGTGGTATGCTGGAAATGTTGATGACAGGGATGCCTTGAAGAAAGGGGGGATTCAATCGCCCCTTTTGCATAGCGCCGGCGTTTGTAGGGAATGGGAGTGATTGGGTGTTGGAGTTTTACGTGGAGACCTTCGGGATGCATTACCCCGCTACCCCACGCTGTCTAAGATTCCGTCATCGGCCAAAATATTCAGAAATAATAACAACTACCTTTCACTCGAAATTGGTTTTTGGAACCCGTGCACCTCCATCTTCGCAACCTCTGGACCCATCTCGAACCGGCACAAATGGCAGACGTCGAAGCCCCACCACTCTCCCGCAAAATGCACGACCTGACAGATCAGGTGGTTCTCATAACCGGAATCGGCTGCATTGGGAAAGGATGGGGGAACGGGATTGCAATTGCTACACTATTTGCCCGTCAAGGAGCCATCCTGTTTGGCTGTGACCTTTTCATCGAAGCCGCAGAAACCTCAAAGGCTCAAATCCTAGCCGAGAACCCGAAAACAAACATCACAGTGATGCACGGCGACGCAACCTCATCGTCCTCGATGAAAGGGTTTGTGGATGCGTGCATGGTGAGGCACGGAAGGATAGACATCCTAGTGAACAACGTCGGAAGAAGCGAACCCGGGGACCCGGCATCGATATCAGAGGAAGTGTGGGATAAGCAGATGGACGTGAATCTCAAATCCGTGTACCTGACTTCTCACCTCGTTCTTCCCATTATGGCTGCACAAAAGAGTGGAGGGAACATCGTTAACATCAGTTCTGTCTCCGGACTGAGGTATATTGGCAAACCGCAAGTTGCGTACTCGACGACGAAGGCCGCGATTCTGAGTTTTACGAGGACGACGGCAGTTATTTATGCGAAGAGGGGAGTGAGGTTGAATACTGTGGTCCCCGGACTGATTAATACGCCGCTTGTTAAGATGTTGGCGGATAAGTATGCTGGTGGGGATTATGAGGGGTATTGTAAGGTGCGGGATGAGCAGGTTCCGACGGGGAAGATGGGCAGCGCGTGGGATGTAGCTAATGCTGCGCTTTTCCTGGCTAGTAAAGAGGCTTCGTATATTACAGGCACGGAGATAGTTGTCGATGGGGGGCTGACGCAGAGTACTGGGAGAACATAGACAGTCAATAACGAAGAGTTCCCCACCCCATGGGTCCTGTACGGAATGTTACTCGGCTCTTTCTTGTTTTCCTCTTTCTATGGATGCAAATATCGCTAAGTAAGTCTTTTGGATTTCTTGTAAATCGTATCTGAATAAGTCAATATGTGGTTAAGTTAATACATATAGTCCTGATTCTGCTTTGCGCTTCCGTTTCTGAACCCGGGTCACAACCTGGTGTCCTTCATCTTAATTTCAACAGCATACTTCCACCCCGGATATGATGAAGGCGGCCATTCCAACGGAAGGCCATACTTTTGATCCAGATGGTGACTTGGTCCTTATCCTTTCGAGATCACCAGAAAGTGCAGGCAATATTCCGATCTCGGACACACTGGAGGTTGGAGAGACGTAAGCAGGAGGGGAGATGGCAACTGCTTCCATCGGAGATGCCACTTTTGATTCGAATGTCAAGACGCAGACAGATGGGAACTCAAACGACTCAGAATCGTCCTCCGGGTTCGTTGACAAACAAGTGGAATTCGCCAATATGTTCGTTTCACCGAAGCACATGATGGTTTCATCACCTGCTTCAGAGCTATGCTACAACACGGCAATTTCAAGGAGGGACGAGACCTCAGCACCGAAGGAAGGCTTGAGCTACAATTTCCTGAAGATGACTGACGGCTATGACTGTCCTGTTGGATATTGTTCATAGCCGGAGCCGTCGCGTGCCCCGAAAAGTCAGCCTAGATTTACTCACGCAAATATCGATATTGGTGGACAAGTACCAGATGATGGCAGCAGCTGAAATACTGTCTGATGCATGGATCGAGGAGCTAAAGAAAGATATTCCGGAAGTCTACTATGCAAACTTCGGGGAGGATTTTCGCTAGTTTGGTATCGCCTGGATCTTCGGGAAAGCTGATATCTTCAAGTCCATAACAGGATTCATCTAGTACAACTGTTATGGTGATTTCGACCAAAGAATCTAACAGAATCTTCCAATCCCTGACATCATCATTGGTAAGTGCTTCGACTTCGAGTGAAAGTTCAAGTTGACAGATATAGAAACGATCAAATGAAGGCGAAAAGCAGCTATGCTTGGCTTGTACGAGTTCCTAGGAATGACTGTGGAAACTAGCTCAATTTGGGTTTGTCTACTATTTGTCAACTAGGAGACGCGTTTCGATTTCAGTGCGATTCTATCATCGTTGGATCGCTTCTCAAAAGTGCAACAGAGGCACACATGTATCCCACTCCCGAAGGTCCTCATAGCGCGAGTTCATTAAACCAGTTAACATCAACTCTGTGCTCACTTCGGGTCGAGGTATTGTGTGATGTGGCAAATAAAAAATTTCCTGGTAACGGGAACTTGCAGTATCGTTAAGTGGGACATGACCTTCAGAATTCTTTCGAGTTGAGGTCTGCCTCTCTGAGACAGGATATTCAGGGACTCGACATCGACCCATCGAGGACTTTCGGTCAAAGAATGTTTGAAAGCTTTGGAATCGAATAGGTTCAAGGCTCGGAGTGACGGAAAGGAAGTTACAGTAACTTGACTTCATTGTTGTTGGTCGACGGAGAATTGAATAGGCAAGAAGTGCCGTCTAGGACCGGACTTTGATCTCAGTGTACACTCAGTGATCGTGTAGTTCGAGATATACGGCACCATATATCGAGACATAACAGGTGCTCCCCTCTTGACGTGTAGGGAAGAGATGAATGCTTGTAGCTGGATGGGTGTGCAAGATCCTGTTGCAAATTAAAAAGGGGCCTAATGAAAACTCCTTCAAGCTTCACTGCTCCCCCAAAGAAAGGTGCTGGGGAATTAGGGCAGGGAAAGGAAAAAGAGTGATATTCTTGCTGCGTACTGAGGTTTCGAGAGTGCTAGTTATATTCGTGAGTCGAGAGTTTATTTGCATCGAGCACACAATTGACAAAAGGATGTCCAATTATCTCCTTGCCAAGAATCGGACCTGAGCGTAAAAGGGAGATCGCCCCCCACAGCCGTCTCCTTTCATCACGTCAATGTTCGTAGAAATTGGATTCTACTTGAACAACATGTTCCGAAACGAGAGACAGTAGAGCACCAGGGTTCCATTCACTGAACTACAATGATCGCCAACAGAACATTAGTAAAATTTCTACCCATATTCGGGCATAATTTCATTGCCAGGCTCTAGTCTCACTTCAACTTCAGCACCTCCAGGGAAGCTGGTAATATTGACCTGAAGATGTATACACGTGACCAGGCGTTTCTAAAATGCGCTAGCGCGTCTGTCTGACAAGGGAGCTTCCACCGAACTTGTCCCTTTGTTTCATTCTCACTGAGCTTCGAGAAGCGAAAGAGAAGGCAAATCTTACGTGACAACAATTGCCTATGTATGCGGAGTTAATCTCAAGTAACAGGCACAATCTCGGACGAGAAGAGTTCAACAGCCGTCCTCTCCGACGACACCGAAGCGAATAAGGCATCCATACGCTTCAGGTACTCCAAACCCTTCGGGACTGCAATCACTACCTCGCAAGGAAAAGGGTGGCACAATGGCTGTGGAGTTTTATACTTTCGACCCGGATGGCGACCTGCTGCTCATACTTTCGAGACCTCCTGATGATGCGGAAAGCGAGGATGGAGCGGGTGAAGAAGACACCAACAACACGCCTGCTGGAAGTCCCACCGATGAAAGGATTGGTGAAGATGCTGCTGAGAGTGCAGATACACATCCAGATACAGGGGCGTCTGCAAACTCTGCTGGCTCTCCCAGTCTCGAGGTCGACCCCACCCCCGACGAAGACGAGCCAGACAGAGAACCAGCCATCGTGGTACATATGCTTGTCTCGTCAAAGCATATGATGCTAGCTTCCCCGGTGTTCAAAGCCATGCTTCAACACAGCAGGTTTAAGGAAGGACAGAAACTCAGTGCGACTGGAAAGGCGGAAATCCCGCTCCCAGATGACGATCCTTACGCCTTCACGATTATCCTGGACATTATTCATGGGCGGAATAGGCAGGTCCCCCGGGAGATAGACCTCGATTTGTTGAGCTCTATTTCCAAGCTTGTCGACAAATATCAGATGGTAGAAGCTGTGGAGTCCTTCTCCAATGGCTGGATCGACGCCGTAGAAGACCTGCTGCCTGCGGGATATGCCACAACGGAAGACGTTGAGGACGTGCACCGCTGGCTGGGAATATCTTGGGTCTTTGCAAGGGAAGACGAGTTTGTAAGAATGACGGAACTCATGGAACGAGGTTGCTGGGAAGGATTGGCAGAGGACATTGAAGAAGTCCTCCCAATCCCCGGCCTGATCGTTGGTATGTTGCTCACCATGTACGACTTTTGTTGCGTGCTGACATACTTCCAGAAACAATTCTTATGAAGCGCCAAGAGGCTCTTTCTGATCTGTATGCCTTCATTGAGCAAACTGCCAGGAGGTACCAGCAGTCAGAGATCTGTTGTCCACGGACGGACAGTGCCGAATGGGCACTGAACTGTGACTCTCTCCTCCTTGGCTCTCTTCTAAAAAGTGCTTCTTCATATGAGATACTTCCGGTCCCCGAATCTCCATATGGGGACATTTCTTTCGATGAATTGGCCGCCAAGCTCTACAGCCTCAATGTCAGTGCGATCTGCGACAAGATCCGCCCCAGCTTCCAGGCTGGAGTAGAACCAAAACCTGCCCATGGACTCCATGAAGCCATTGAAGAAAGAATTGCTCTTCTAGAAGAACGCCTATCTGGACTTAATATTTTTGAGTTCAAAGGGGAGGAGAAAGGCCCTCGCCCAATTGTTGGCGTATAACATTGAGATATCCTTCATTTTTCTCAGTCTTATCAATGACCACCTCCGGATGACGATATATGCTACTTCCTATCCCTTGGATACTTCAGTTTACTTTGCTTGGTGCGTTCAGAGGACTGAGGGTGATTATAAATGGCGCCTGAAGCTTTGGGGGGGGGTTTTTTTTTCAATCAATTACGGAGATCCATTGAGTTTTGACAGAGACGAGTTGATTTAGCTATCTTCTGCGGTGCCTATTGGCACTGAGTATAGTCTACCAGTCCTCTGTCAGGGACCTTCTTACTTGGGAGGCACAGACCGATATTCTCGCCCTTGAGATTCTTGAAGACGGCTCCATACTCGCGCTTGAATCCAGTCAGCAACAGTTCATCATGTTCATCGCACATATTGTTTCTAAAAGGACTGAAAAGGATGCTGGAGAGCTATTCTTACCTGGGTCACTGAGATGAATTCATTATATATGCTGTCAGTTTTCATTTTCTGGCGAACGAGGTCGCTGACCCCGCCAAGTATTGCATTTACCGTCGTTATTTTGCTGTCCCAAGACACAAATGATGACATGGCTGTGCCATCAACACGGGTCGACTCACTGCTACCGTATGGATCTGGTTCTGTCAGCGTCTGGATCAGGTGATTTTAACGGAGCACAGCTTCGCATCACAACTCACTTTGCATTTTCTTTCCATCAGCCATATTCTTCCACCAAACCATGCCCACAGCGTTGTCTATGAGAACAACTGGGAATACACTGTACGGTGTGATGACATCAACTTCTTGAACTGTTTGATTTGCAATGGAAGGGATGCCGGCGTTTGAGATGTACCCGATGATCTGCCCAGTGGTCGGATCTGTTGAATTGTTGACCGAGGCAAACATCCCTGGTACCTTAGTTACAACAGAATTACAAGTGCGAGCTCTCTCGGCGTTGGTGAATAGACGTCTATTTCTGGGTCAGAGGTCTGCTGAGGAACCCGGTTCTGGGGGAGAGGGGAACAAACTTCACCAAATCAACGTCGTAGTACGGAATTTCCATCACTTTCCACTGTTCGTGGGCTGAGAACCAGAATCCTTTTGAATTGTCAGCACCATTCTGAAATTTTACGAACCATATTTACCTTTCTGGACAGTGATCGGCCCCACTCCTCCCATTTTGTACTCAACACTTACGAGCTGCGGTCTTTTGACCTTCCACAAAACATCCTTGTCCTTCCTCGAGAGGCCACCAAAGAAGTACAGCCACCACGTGAAGAGTTCACCTTCATATGGATCATTCAAGGTCCCACTTCCCTCACATTTGTACGTCTGTCGGGGGTCATTGATGGGGAAGGATTGATCCCCAATATCTGTGACTGCACAGACGACGCCATTTCCTGCATAGAATACCTGCAACCAGTTGAGTGGGGGTTGTAAGAAAAAGCATTGGAGATTTCACTCACTTTTGCTGCTGTCAGCTTTATGTAATCGAGCCATGCTTGCCATTGCCTGGCTAAATTCTGATATTTGCGGTTCGAGCTCGTTTCCATGGCCTGGATAGCACTGTACACTGCCCAAATGAGCTCTCCGTTGTCAAGAGCAGGCACTCGATTCACCCAGTCCCAAGTCGGCTGAATATCCATCGAATCCCCAGTAAACCAGGGGAGAAATCCTCCAAACCCAGGATACGTCTCGTTGAACCGCAAATACGTCTTCAGCTTCAATGCCATGATGTTCATCGCCATGTCCGGCGCTGCTCCAGTGTTGTCAGGCGACAAAAATCGAGCAGCTTGAGGAGATCCGACCATGGCATGAGCGTAGAGCATTATTTGAAGAGCTTCTTTGCTTGCAGCACTAAATGGATGCTTTGCCGTGGCAAGACCAGTAGACTCGTCGAGGAGTGTACCATCGTAGGACATGCCATTGTAACTGTTGTAGCTGACATTGTTTTGATGGAATCTCCCTTCCCAGTAAAGGACATCCGAAATGAAAGGATTTGGGTCATTCAAGATTTGTGCTTGAGTATAGCAGGGGGAGAATCGGCATTTAGGTTGTCCGCCTGGTTTCGCTTGCTGGGGATTTGGGACAGCTCCCACTATCAAAGCGAAACTTAGAGCAGGAAGGATTCGTAAAAGCATTTTTGGTTATGTTGACAATTATAGTCATTGACTTGCCATGCTGCTGGTTGAGACTTTTAACTTCTGCAATTCCGCTTTCCGTGCCTCATTCTCCCCATTTCTAGCGTTCGCAAGTCGGCGACCTTCTGCAAGCCGGTCCTTTTATTCTCTCTGAATCATAGCCAATTGCTTTCACACGGTGAGGCTTTTGACGGGACGAATTACAGCCTTCCATCATCCTAAAGATGGGATGATGTTGAGTTGCAGGTCCAAAACAGGGTCCATCCTTTTGTGGCGTGCGGGGTTGGGGAAGATCCCTGCCAAAACAAGGCAATCGCGTGGTAACCAACAACCTGAAAACGACTTTTCTCCTCGCCCTTTCCCAGTTCCTGGTTACGATCAGCTGTGGCTTATGGGTATTGGGAAGGCCGAGGCGACTGCCATACAGGGTCCATTAGTAACCGTTCCCCGCTGCAGGAAGAAGCCTGCGCGTCATCCACCTCAAGATTCCACAAACGGGCCGTTTAAATCGGATGAACCTTGGAACCCCGAATTATCCGAGATTGATCTGCCTGTGTGGAGAAGTTCGGATAGGCTGGTACGGGTGGAGTTTCTGATTGGGACTCTGGTATGCACGGTGTTCGGTCTTTTCTCTTAATGACCGAAGCTACTTGAGCTCGGGGTATTTCTAGTCTTCATGGGCTGTCATATGTGAGTATTCATGCTATCTTAACATTTTTATTGTGCTTCATAGTCAACCAAGAAACCGAGAGGCATCATGAAGCCCTCACTACTCTCATTGTCAATGCTGGCGGGGTTGGCAGCCTGCCAGAACTCTAGCTCACCTCTTCCAACCACCATCATCCCCACTCCTACCACGGCAACAGCACTCAGCGGAAGCACAGTCGCAAACCCGGCAGCTTTTACCACTGCCCTAACCCTCCACGTAGAAGACCTCTGGAATCTCTTCGTGGGACCCGTTTCCACAGCCGCAGTGAACACCACTGTCTCTGCAACACCAATCCCCACCCATGAGCTGATCCCGCCCCCTGGACTCTTCTACAGCTCTTTTCCATCCGGTCAACAAATCCCAATGGCGAGCAAGAATGAGAGCTGGAAGTTTCCAGCGGGCTTTTGGTGGGGTGTTGCCAGTGCTGCGTATCAGGTTGAGGGCGCTGCGAAGGCGGAAGGGAGAGGGCCGTCTATTTGGGATGTTTTGCTGCATCGTGTGACTGGCTATACGGTTGCGAATCAGACGGGTGATGTTGCTGATAATCAGTATTATTTGTACAAGCAAGGTGAGATTCGGAAGTCTGTTCTGGAGATCCGGTGATTGATTTAAAGATAGATATTGCACGCATTGCTGCTCTCGGGGTGAAGACGTACTCCTTCTCAATCAGCTGGTCACGAGTCTTCCCATTTGGAAATGGTCCTGTCAATGGGCTGGCACTTGCTCATTACGACGACGTTATCAACACATGTATTGAGTTTGGAGTTGAGCCAGCCGTCACTCTCTATCACTGGGACTTGCCTTTGAACCTCCAGAACACCTATGGTGGCTGGTTAGGACCTCAAATCGTTGACGATTTCGTCGCCTACGCCAAGGTTGTATTTGGCCGTTATGGAAACAAGGTCCCTCGCTGGTTTACTGTCAACGAGCCAATTGTATTTTGGTGAGTTCGGGTTCTCCTAGAATACTAAATGTCAGCTAATGTTACCAGTAACAACTACCCTTTACCGGACCATTACTTCACCAACACCTTAATCCCCAAAATCCAGCAGCCATTTTGGTGCGGTCATCACGTGCTCCTAGCTCACTCTAAAACGTACCACCTCGCCAAATCCATGGGAATCAACGGCACAGTTTCATTCAAAACCAACGGCGGGTACAAGATTCCTCTCACGAACTCTAGCGAAGACGCTGTCGCCGTCCAGCGAGCATGGGATTTCAACGAGGGATGGTTCGCCAACCCGACTTTTCTCACCGGAGACTATCCCAAATACTTGAAGGATTTCGTCTCCGGATTCTTACCTGAATTTACTGATGAGGAGAAATCGATGATCAATGGTACCTCTGATGTTTACGCACACGATGCGTATACATCTCAATTCTACATGGCCCCGGATTCCGGAATCCAAGCCTGCACCTCCAACACCTCACACCCCCTCTACCCCTCCTGCGCTAATACAACCTACTCTTACACCACCGCCGACGGCGGCTGGAATGTCGGGCCAGCCGCGGACCCGCTCTCGCCCTGGTTGCACAAAGCGACCGACTGGGTGCCGCTCTTCCTGCGCTACATCCACGACACCTGGCACCCGTCCGGCGGCATCGCCATTACCGAGTTCGGATTCGCGGAGCCGTTTGAAGTGCTGAAGACGCTCAAGGCGGATATACAGTTTGATCCAATTAGGAGTAGTTACTACAGGGAGTATATGGAGGCTATTTTGATGGCGATTAGTGAGGGTGTTAATGTGGTGGGGACGCTGGCTTGGAGTATTGTGGATAATTTGGAGTGGAATTCGGGCTATCAGGATAAGTTTGGGGTGCAGTAAGTCTTCTTCTCCTTCTCCTTATTTCTCCTGTATTCATTTGGGAGGATGAACTATGGTGTGAGGGATACAGCTGCTAACGATTTCATAGATATGTCAACCTTACGACTCAGGAACGCGCCTATAAGGCGAGTTTCTTTGAGTATGTCAATGCATTCAAGTTGTATGGTACAGATCCTGTTACTCCTCACTTTGTATCTTCATAGAACTAGGTTACGGTAGATAGACCTGACCTTTATACTATCATAGCTTTCAAAAGCTTGTGCAGCTCCTTTTGAATGGGTCCTCTCTGAATGTTGAACCTGTGACCATGTCACGTGGCAGCAAAAATTAGACATTTACAGTACAAGCACTTCCCATACTCCAAATCTGTTCTACTCAACTGCAATCAAATATTGAATAACATGTAGTTAGACTGTAAAATCGCCGCGGCTTTAAAAGTCAAGTCATTGCTCGAGCCCTTTCAAGTGTTCATCCTGCAGCGAATCCGCCCCTTTTTTAAGCGAGATACGATTTGAACTGACGTCGATAGAAACCGCAACTTTTTGAGATATTCGAGTGAGGGTATTCGCAGACTCTGAGCGAGCCAATTATAATCGAAGTTAGCGTCCCGCCCTGACCTGCATTACTTCTTTCTCATCCATCGGAAGCCTTTCTCCCCGACGCGTGTGTGGTGGCTTGCTGGAACAACCATATCTACTACCGAACCTGGCCTCGGAATCTGGCCCGCATCTCTTCTTGCTCGTCCACCAATAGCTTTTCAACAAAGCAACGATGTCACTGGCATCTTTCTCTTCCGCGTAAGCCAGGCAGTTGTATAGATCGTCTCTCTTGATAGCAAATCCAGACCTCGGTAAGAGGGTCGAGGATTTGACAGTGTTGGAGACATTAGACCACCGCGGATCCTGAAACACCTCGTTGACGTCGAAACCTAGATTCTTATTTCGCATCTCGAGAACTCTGTGGAGCCCGGAGAAGTTTTTGCTGTCGATTGCTGCGAGGATCCAGGCTCTGCGGAAGGGATTCGATTTCGTTTTTGTTGACAGTAGAAGGTCGATGATCTCGATAGAAGAACTTTGTTCTTTGGGAGTGTGCTTGACTAACATTGCCCGTTCCCATACCTGAGGAGTTGCGCTTGCACCATGGACGTGTATCAATACACCAACGATTTCTAGATTGTTCGACTCAACCGCTGCTTCTAGACATTCGTTGATATCGTTGTGCTTCACGTTGAAGGAGAGAAGGTATTGCACCAGTTCAAGCTTTCTACTAATGCATGCGTAATAGAGTGGCGACCTACCATCTACATTCACGCGATTCGGCACTGCTCCACTTTCCACGAGAGCACGACATATGCCAACGGCGCCGCAAAATACCGCATAACTTAACGGAGAAAGGTGGTCATGCGGATAATTTTCAGCAACGTACATGGAAGACTCAGGATTCGTGCCATGCTTCAACAAAAGCCGTACACCGTCTAGGCTTCCTCCCTTGATTGCTGGAGTCAGGGCGGAATATTCGTTCTTGCGTTGTCCTGGGATTGAGACAGTCGCTCCAGCGTGAGCTCCGTGGTCCAGTAAAAGGCTGGCCATCTTCAGTGCGTCAGCAGGCTCTCGTTGCCAATAAGTACTGCTAATGCAACAGAGAGAATCTCTGTATTGGCTTGTGTTTGGACGTTTCTGCACATTGTTGGTCTGCCCTAGCTGCTGAAGCAGAAATTCGACGGTAGCTAAATCGGTGAATGCAGCAAAACACCCGAGGACCGTCATTCCACTACTTTTGGGACTGGACAGTTCGTCTATGTTTTCAACGAATGACATTGCAGGACTTTCCGCATCGAAACTTGGTTGTTCCATCATCAGGCGCAGTATTTTGCGTCGACTTTCCTCGTCCATTCCAACAAGCGCTGCAACGGGAGACTCGTATACATTGTGAGGCAAGTCTTTGAAACGCGTAGATTTCCACATCTTGTTGAAGTCTGCACGCGGAACGAGTTTCATAGCAATTCCGGTGGCTTTGTGATTGATGGCCGCATACAACGCGGAGGCGGCCGTGTCCCTATTGGCTCCCATTCTCAAAAGGTATTCAACGACAGGTTCATGCTTTACTGCAGCCGCTCGAGGAAGCGCAAGATGGCATTCCTTATTCTTGCGCGATGAGTAGTTTACATCCGCGCCCAAATCTAAAGCAGAAGCAACAAGGGGCAGGTTCCCGGCGGATGCAGCATCCTCGAGTACCTGTGCCAAAGTCTGGAGTAAGAAACCACTGGCGACTTGATCCGAATTCTCCAAGTTTTGTTGCAAAATATTGTGGCGAAGTCCTTTGACACTGAACATCCTCTTCTTTGGCTCTAGAGCAGTGGCGAGAGAGCGTGCTTCAGCGTCGCTAGCTGAGGTAGTGATTGATGTATCGATCTCATATATACCGGGTGATGGGTGAAAAGTTGTATTTTGTACACCCACACGGGCGGCGTGAGTTGGCAATGAATTATTTTTCGTCCACCTTATTGGTACAATCTCGGGAAGTGTCCGAGAAAATCGGTCAGCTTCCTTCTCTGCTCCTTCGAAATTAACTTCTTTTTCCCGCGATTCGACACTTGGCTCTTTGAATGAATCCCGTTGGTGCATCGATGCCGTTTGAGCTGTTGAACTTTTCTCGCTACTCTCTGCCATCAGTTTTGAGTACTGTTCTTGGGGGCGTTCTGTAGCGCATGCACTACAAGCAAGGTATTCCACGGGGTTGTGTAGGGTGCAGGTACGGCAAACCCAATCAGAAACTGTCCCGCGAGATTCCTAGATTCGAGTTGTAGTGGGGAGCTCTTTCCAATCCCAGATTGATCAACTACTGTTGACTTCACATCATTGCCAAATATTACCACAGCTGGAGGCGTTGGATGGTAAAAAGCTAAAGAGTATTCGGTAAAGCCGTCTGCGTAGGGGTGATCATTGCCTACTGCTGTCTCAGAGCTTTTGTTGAATTGGGGGAAGATACTATTCTCTTCTGTGCAACGTCCTGCTCGACATCCTCACTGACGGCAAAGACTTGCAAATTCAGAAGAGGAGTTTTCTGAGGATCGAGCGAAGTTACTTCCCCACCGGAGGATCTTACTTGCGCGGGATCTGCTTCATCGCGATTTGAAAGCCTCTCTTTGAACGATTCGTCATCAAGTCCAAGCTGCCTCTGAAGACCAGCAAGAATTATCAAGAACTCATCCTTCTTGAGAAACTCTTCTCTGGGTTCAACTGACGATGAACATTCAAAGGTCGCGTTGAGAGCCTGCAAAGCATCATTAGAGTCTTCATATACACAAGCTGCCGAAATTTTGCCCATCCAGGAAAGAGAACTCACATCATCCCAGAGAACTCCCAGAACCTCATCCTGCAGTGCCGATAACCGCAGCACTTTGATCGCCACGTTCTCTGTCTTATATCAATTATTGAAGTCACAGAAAGAGGTGTAATTTAGTTACCTGAAATGAGGTATGGCTCTGAGCAAGACCGATCGAAGATGGACTGGTAGATCCTGTACCTGGTAGCGTTTATTGTCCTCGGTTCTCCCCCAAGGCTGTATTTAAGACAAGAGTCAACTGTCTCGGCTCGAGGGCGGCGGAATGGATTGCGAGCCGATTGAACAGTATATCTAGGGGGGAGCACGGCTTCCATGGTATCTGCTGTGAAAACTTTGGGAGCTCCACTATCCCGCTATCTTGAAGTTCCGTCGTCTTGAGATTCGGATTGTCGTTGCTGGCTTTGCTGAAACGTGGGAGTGCTTCAGGGGAGCATTAAGGGGTATGATGACAAATCATTCTGTTGTTGCTGGTGTTGGAAGCACCCTGGCTATACTGTACGCTATTTCAATCCATCCTAGGCCCAATGACCGCTTGTTGCCGCCCTATATGCTCGGGGAACCCCAGAGAAGAGACCTGCCTGTCCAAGCAAGCAAATCTCGTGATCGTTCGAGAAAGCTGTACCCGTTCAAATCAGGCATGCTTGCTTTCTTTCTTACTTTCTTTCTTTCTAAATTTTTTTTACGCCAAAAGCATGTGACAAGGGTCAGGTGAGACGCAATGTAAATGCTGTCGGTCAAGGTGTCAGTAACCTGGCTTCCATGGGAATCTAGTACATCGATATTTATGCCTGCGAGTAAATGGCCGCGCGTGATGCAGGAGGTTCTAGAAGTAGAAGATCTCGATGGCCGGGATTCAGAATTCATTATTTGGATCAAGTTATGGGTTTTGTGCTTGACGGGGGTATAATGCAGTGAAGAAAGCTTGATGTGAGATGAGGATGAAGAGATGTCGTAGAGGTCTCCTTCTTTCGCCTAGCGTAGCCTTGCCAATCAGCTTCGGCTGAACCCTATTTTCGCCACCTCGAGCAGTTCCCCTCTTCGCTATCTATCATGAACAGCAAGTTCCTCAACCTGAAAGTGTTTGGCATATGGTCTAATTCAATCGAGTAGGACACCTGAATCACAACTTTGTCTCCTCGTGTTCTCGAACCCCTCGAACCACACTGCACGGGCAGTGCTCGACCGCGATCCCGGTACCCAACAGCAAAACAGAACAAGTTGGCGATAACATCTTCCATAAATATATGGACAGATAGAATTATTCACCGTGAGGTGTTAGAATGGCTGTCGAACTTCTGTCCTTCGATCCGGATGGAGACCTGCTGCTGGTGCTAGCTGACAGCAACGAGAATGACGACTCGACGGGGAGCGATGGGCTAGACGGCGGAGCAATCGAACAGACAGCAACTCAATTGTCTCTTCCGGACATGATTGCTTCTACGACGCTATCCCGTTTCGATGGCGATTCTATTGAATCACCACCACCAGAACTTGAATCGCCAAAAGCCCAGAAAGAAATACATATGTTGGTGTCATCAAAGCACCTGATGCTTGCATCTCCTGTTTTCAAGGCGATGTTACAACATAATAACTTCAAAGAAGGAGACACACTTCGCTCGTCAGGTAAAGTCAAGGTGGAATTACCGGATGACGATCCTGCAGCACTCAGAATTCTGCTCGATATTATCCATGGACGCGTGCGACAGGTACCCCGCCAAGTCAACCTGAGGATCATGACAGAATTGTCGGTTCTCGTTGATAAATACCAGATGCTAGAAGTTGTTGAGCTGTGCGTTGAGCTCTGGATGAGCACTTTGAAGTCGTCTGTGCCTATGTTCTTTACCGCTGACCTCCTAGCCTGGTTAAACATCTCCTGGGTGTTTGGGTTAGCGGACATATTCAAGCAAATCTCCCGGATTGCTATGCGTGGGAGCACAGACTTATTTGGGGCCCATGAGTCGCATCTTCCGATTCCACAACCTGTGTTTGGCAAGTCTCAGCAAATCTTCTAAAATCAAATCGGTAATCTGACGAATTTACAGCAGCAATCTCGGACGCTCGACGGAAGGGTATTCAAGATGCAATTGCTGTTGTTGAATACACCATCATGAAGTATCAAGGCCCCATGCAGCACTGTCGCACGTTCTGGCCAGGCAATCGAATCAAGAAGAACACCGCATGTGACGGACTCATTCTTGGTTCTTTGTTGAAAAGTGCTTCTGCGAACGGCTTGTGGCCGCCTCCATCCCATCCCTATACCGGGCATACTTTCTCTGGCATCATTACCAGGGCACGATTGTTAGAGATCACCGCCTTGTGCGAGGAGCCATTCTCCCAGTACAGTTCGGGAAACCTCAACATTGTGCCGTCACATGGAGTCAAGCAGTCGATTTGCGCCCAAATGGATGCTCTCGAAGCAAATATTAACGGATTGGACCTCAAGGCGTTCAAGGAACCAAGGAAAGGCCCTTTCAAGAAGGACGCCTTTGTGGAGCACTGGCCAATTCTCCAAACAGAATGATCGTATTTCTCCTTTGCATGGTTTCCCGTGCAGATATATCGCTATGTTGACCAACTCTTTGATCAACAGCGACACGGCACCTTCTATCCCCCAGATCATTGGTTCAGAATCCTCAAGGTCCTGGCAACGGCCGATGTTCAAAATGGATCGACCGGATACCGGCCGCAACAGTACATGAAGGAGGAGTAAAGATCCTCCTTTGTTTGATTCATGGTTCAAACAAGATTGTAAGTAAGTCCACAGCAAACGCTTTTACTAGAGCCAGGGAAGGTCGAGCTATAGCAAATGGCAGGGGGCTGAGTCGTCGAGGTCCCTTTCCCCATCACCAGCAGCCTCGCCCCGCGGCGCTGGGACAGGACCCCCCGCCTGAGACACGGAGTTTCAGTTGTATTTATATACCCACCAATGTCAGCCAGGTATTTTGGCTTGCTTTCCAGAATGTATACAATTGTATTTTCCATGCAATGCTCTTCGCCAAGAACTTACGTGGTACGTTGCAAGAGTAATTAATCATCTCTCATACCAGACACCATCCACTCCCCATACCCTCGACAGCAACAACGCCCTGATAATTGCACTCGCCTCCCTCGCCCTTCCCGTTTCCCCATTCCTCCGCGGTAACTTGGCCGCACCTTCCTCCTGCTAACTCTATCCTCGGGCGCCTGCCATTTCGAATTGACAAACGCACCCTCAGCAATCCAGAAATTCGTTCCTTGGAGGGAGTTGAAATCGATCGGGGGCGTCGAGCAATCGTCGCCCCGTTATGCCACATATCTAAATCGGAAGGGGAAAAGGAGACCTTTTCGATGTCGGTTCTAGGGGCGGCAGGACCCCCTAAGCTAATGGCGCGCTAGCGCTGTGGGATAGCCGAAGCTGGCCCTGAAAGTCAACAAAACTTCCCTGAACAGCTTCGCAACTGCAAACTACAGCCTCTACGATCGAAAATTCCACAACACTAGGTATTAATCAAGCAATCCCGTTTTCAGTCGCTTACTCATCTCTGTGTAGATGCTCACCGCAATCTCTGCTGCCCAGAGCGCACGAAGTCCACGGAATCGGCTGTGATAGGAGGCTGCAGCCGAATCAATTAACGCAAAGGGGAACTCGCTCTGCGTCAATCGCCACGGCTTCGCAATGCCTTCCACTCGATACACCTTTGATCCCGACGGAGACTTGGTCCTGGTTCTTTCAAAGCCGACGGCAACAACGAATGCGGCGAGCCCACAGACTACCGAGGGGATTGGTAAAGATGCTACCGAAGGTTCTCCTAAAAGCGCTGCCGGTCCACCCAGCAAGAGAAGCAAGAAACGCAAGCGGGAGTTCTCAAAACTAACTGCACCAGCTGGGGAAGCGGAAAAGATCAGTATGATAGTCTCGTCAAAACACATGATTCTAGCCTCGCCGGTCTTCAAAGTCATGCTGCAGCCTGGACGTTTCAAGGAAGGAATGCAGCGAAATGCTGCTGGTCAAATTGAAGTCGACCTGCCGGATGATGATCAAGCCGTAATGGTCATCGTACCGGACATCATACATGGCCGCAATAGTCTTGTCCCCAAGCAGGTTGACATGGAAATGTTGACCAACTCGCAATACTGGTGGATAAATATCAAATGGAGGAAGAAGTTGGATTATGCTCCGATTCTTGGATCGATCACGTTCTCAAGAAAGAGGAACTTCCGAGAGTCCATTGCCACAGCCAAAAGCAGAGCACTCAAAGATGGATGGCCATATCTTGGGTTTTTGGAAGAGAGAAAGAGTTCGCCGCAATTACAAGAGCAGCCATTATTGGTTGCCGTGCCAATTTCACTGATGAGGTGACCGATCTTCCAATTCCAGAGAAAGTCCTAGGTAAGTTTCCCAACTTTTTACATGATTAGAAAAATGCTAACCTTTGAATAGAAATGGTCGCAAGAAACCGGGCGGCAAATATATCCAAGCTATTTGATTTCATCAAGCAAGTCATCGAAAGATACCGAGGAATCAATGTCATTTGTGGATCCGCATATGATGCTATGGTCCTTGGATCTCTTATCAAGGGATTGTCGGCAGCAGGGGTTTGGCCGATTCAGGAGCCTCCATACCACGGTATAACATTCAACGAGCTCGCCAGTGTCATCGCAGATCTCAAGGCGGTGTCACTGTGTGATGAAATAGATTCATATGTAGGTATACCCATCTCCCCGAGCGGCGGCCACGGACTCCACATTTTGTTTTCGTACAAAGCTTTATCTGTTGCAGACAAAGTAACTGGACTGGATATCAATACCTTTCAGAGGAGAAAGAGGTAAGAAGAATACGTTCCCATGCTTGTATGTGCTTATCCTTGAATCGGTTATCTCCCGCTCACACAGATGTCAAGGCCTCGTAAATAAAAATAGGTCTATTGTCATGGCATCGCTTGTGCTTGGCCTTTGAAGTTATGGGTGTCTTACATCTGAATATCTTTGTTCAGGCTCGAATCTGGGATCGAGCAAGTTTGCGGAAGTTTACATCAGAGACACTACACACCGTTGCAGACATGGCAGGAAAAGTCCCGAGATGGCTGGTTTTGGTGGATATCATTGTGTATGGCACGAGAGTACTCAGACAGTTGATACAAGAGCAGGACTAGTATAAAGTTACCTCCCCATGGCTTTAGCAAACTTACACTAAGTGTTTTATCACATGTCGAACTACAACCTCTCCAAAGTTCACAAAATTCATGCTTGAAAAGTCTCAGACTCCAAGCCGGTCAGTTCCGCTTCCATTCTGCAACACAGCTTGTTGTCACTTCCCGTCCCTCACTCCCCCGCATTTTAAGAACATACATGGAAAATCCATAGAAGCGATGAAAGTGGGAGAGTTGAATCTCCGGTAGTTTGCGCTTCACTCCACTACGCCCGGTGGCACACTTGCCGGGGAAAATATATCCTTGGAGAGAACTCGACAGAGAGGCGTGGAATAGCAGGAACAACTGATCTCAGTCCTGATCTTCCGTCACGGCTGCAATCTGCAGGCCCGGCTGACTAAAACTTCCTTGAGGTGCGTCAGGATATAAACGATGGAGAAATCATGGAGGTTGCATGAAAAGGTGGACAAGGTGAATGGCAACCGCAAGGTACGAGAAGCTCAATTGTTACTCCCTCCTACCACAACTGACGCAAACAAATCATACCAGTACTCCTACTAGCCAGGAATCAGAGTCTCTTTCTCAGCCGAAACCCAATCCCGAGAAAGATTCCTCACTCTTCCATCAAATCAAGCTCTCGTCAAACCTGAATGTTCTCTCGGCCTCCAGTGCTATCTTGCATCACTCCTTTTCTCTTGGAAATTTGATCGGCAGCCAAAGCACCTCTAGCCCCGCTTGTCTCAGAACTGTCGGACTGGGAATACTTGATTCTTTCTCATGGCAGTAATCGTGTTCGTTTTCGGATTAAAAGTGCAGAAGTTCCGGAGCTCGCCCAGCGGGTAATCGTAGAGCGCGGTGATGGCTTTGCTTTTTGTCTCCTAAGATTCAGCGCGAGGAGCCGAACTCGCCGTTCCTGGAGCTCAACTCGGGTGGTCGTCGGATAGGTTGGTCTCCGGATCACGCACTTTTGGTGCCTTGGTCTGGATTGGGTGTTGGTTGTACCAAAGTTGGCTTGGGCATCTGGGCTGGTGATACCATCTCCGATAGGGCGCTGGCTACACGACCACGATTTTAGGGGACTCTGGTGGAGGGAGAGTCGAAGAGAGACTGACACCCTTCGCGAGATCAATCTCGCCACTATCTTCCTCGATGGGACCCCACATCCAATACGCGGCCCGCCAACCCGCCAATTTTCCCATCCGTTCCCCCAAGACCAGTAAAAGCTCGCTTGCAAAGCCATCGTAACTACTATCATGGCGGTGAAGTACAGTGCAACAAGGCTATGCATACACCAGCGACAGTCGTGTACCGGTTATAGAGAGTCATCATGGCTGGCCCACAGATGGTCACTGTGAATGAAGTGTCCAGGTGTGTGTCAATTACTTCGATGGTATTGAGTCCAAGATAGAGTCGGAATCCGAGGCCGGAGAGTCAGGTGGCTGGGCGAAAGTCTGGCGCAGCATTGGTTCGATTGCACGAGATAGAAGGGCAAGGACGGGAGTGCCGAGTGTTGCAAGTTCGATTGGTGCCATTTTGGGTGGCTCTTGTGCCTGAAAGCCTATGGAGTAAAAAATGCCGAGAGATTTTCTATTGAGTGTTAGTCTAGATCAAGGAGGTATTTGTTTCATGGGCAGTACCTGTTATTATTGGTGTGTGATTTTTGTGGCAAAACTAAAATGATGAAATTATCGCAGTATAGAAGAAAAGACTATATATAATTCAGTCCAGTCCATATTAATACGGCCAGGACACTTCTAACTTTGGGATCCCTAACCTTGGATCCTATTCTTCGGGCACCGAGACCCTTCCGGCACAAGTCGGGTCCGCAAGGTGATTCAGATATTGCAAAAGTCGTGAAGTGTGGGGAACAAAAAGTAGGTGAGCACGTAAGAGAAACGCTTGGGGACTGGTCTAGTATAACGAACCCGAGCACCCTCTATGATACAAACAAATAACCGTACAGATGCCATCTCATCTCAACATATCTACATCTACCATGAATAGTACTGCCTTTGAGCAGTGATAGGTCGATTCGGCAGTTGCACCCAGACTTTCTTGTTCTTCTCTTTCTCCTCCCGCTCGTTATGGAGTCGAACCCGGGTAGCTTCTTCCTTCAAAATGACAGTTAAACCTACATTTGTTAGACCTGAACATTAATAACCGGGGAGACGCTTACTTGTAGTTCGATTCTTCATCACATTGATCCGACCTCTTGCTCGATAATCCGGCTCCTCTGTATACCGACCCTTGCCACACCAAGCCTGAGAAACATACAGCCTGGTCGGATCATCAACATTGACACGCTTCCCATCCTTCGTCTGAATCTTGACGGGACTGAAATCTTTCTTCCCGCCTAGACCCATACCTCTCTTGACAATTGCCTCGTTCTTGGCATGCTCAAGATGTTCTTTAACCTCCACCGCAACCTTTTTCGCTGAAAATCGCATCTGAATGATAGCTTCCTCGAGAGTCTTGCCAGTAATCTGCTTCGCCAAAGGAACAAGCTTCTTGACCGAAGTCTTAAAATCGTGACTCTTAGACAACAGCTCTCTCTCCTGCCTCTTCAACATTTGTGCCCTTGACAGTCGACCCCGTTTAACAATCTCCCTAATCACCATCTTGCGCTCCCATCGTCGTCGCCCCTCTGGATCGGGATCCAGCGCAGCTGCCATCGTTTTGGGATCTCGCGCAAGGAGCTGCTCCTTCCCTTCTCCATTGCCCGCAATGTCTATCTGGTTCGGTTTCGGACCAGCGATTTCCTCATCCTCGAAAATGGATGATGACGCGAGATCGCCCTTAATTTGTTGTACCTGCTTAGGTTTCCGTCTCAAGAATTCTTCTGTCAAGGGATTCTGAGGCTTCGCCTTGGGATCAACGTCGGTGCCTTTATTCTTCAGCATCCATGCTGTTCGTCGTTGGATACATGGTAAGAGGAAGGGGAGGGATGGATTCGACGAGAGAGCAGTGGTTGCTACTGCTCGCCAATTAGCTGTCTGGAGCATCTTCGGAGGGCCATTGATACATACCCTGCCTCACAACTCGCCGCGATGGCAGGTTCAAGCTCATTGTGATTGTTGATGCTGCTCTGCTTCTCATTCGAGGCGTCGAAGCAAAAAGTTGTCTTCGATGCTTGTGATCACGTGCGGCCTCACCGCCTTCCTTTTTCGGTCGGCATTACAGCTCTGGCGCAGATCTAAAAGAGTATGTGAGGTGAGGTCGATAACTTTTTAATTCACGACTGCTGATCCGTGACTCCTTTCCTTTCCTTGTGTTGCATTCGAAGTATCAACTTTGAAATGGTAACTCCGCTCCTCCACGATCCACCTGGCCTTCGATTATTTACTTCTGCGTCTTTAGATAACGCGAACACCTGACTGAACCTTCGTCATGACGGATCCTGTTGGAGAGGACGGATGGCTTGCTCTGGTCGACGAGCTCAGCAGGACTGCTGGTGATCTGGAGCAGAGAGTTGGAGTTGTAGAGCAATACAAGCGCGCCATCGCTGCAGAGCCGTGGTCGAACAAGCTTTGGCTGGCATATTGTGAATGGGTCTGGTCCCTTCATACCGACTGCCAGAATGCCGACGCGGGCTGGCCAGAGGAAGAACAAATGCTTGGACAAGAACTGTTCGCGCTCGAGACTGCGACAGATGTATGGCAGCAAGGGGCCCAGGCAACTCAATACCGCCTGAGCGACAGCCACGAGCTATGGAACAGATGGATGTCGATCGAACTGGAGCAGGTTGCAGCATCCCCAGACGAGCAGAAAATCGAACGTGTCCAACAGCTGTTCCTCGATCGTCTGCAGGTACCGCAAGCGGCGTGGGATGAAACCTCGCAAATGTTTTCTACTTTCATCTCGAAATACAAAGAGGCTGCTTGGGAGGCTACGATGGTCGAGACAACGAAGCTGGCGAAGACTGCGAAAGACCTCTACAGCCACCGAGAAACACACGAACTGAAGCTCCAAAGGGCGGTAGAGTCTGGTCAAGAGGAAGCCGTGAGGTCTGAGATGAGAAGCTACTTGGAATGGGAGTTGGCCCAAGCTTCAAAACGAAACAAGAAAGGCGTTCCTACCAGTCCCTTGATTCTCTGTGTCGCACTTTTCGAACGAGCATTATCATCCACAACCCTGGGCTTGGATTCCGCTGTCTGGGATGACTACATAGTCTTTCTATCGACCTCGAGAAGAGAACTTCAAGACTCACAACTGCCTGCTATTCTGCCAGTTATCCAGAGAGCCACGAATCACTGTCCTTGGTCAGGAACTCTCTGGTCCCGGTATATTCTCTGTGCCGAAGTAGAGAACTTGCCTTTCGCGACTATGGAGCAGATCAAGCATGCGGCTACAAACACGAGAGATTTGGATCGTGATGGAATGGGCAGTGTGGTCGAGTTTTATATCGCTTGGAGTGGCTATCTGAAACGCCTTACCATGGTAGATGGAGCTACCGATGAAGATGTTGACGTGGCGGAGATGGGGTTGCCCACTGCGCTGGAAGATGTCCAACAATGGGGTAAAAGACGGCATGGCAAGGAGTGGAAAGGCGACCCACTTTTCCGTATCGAGAGGATCTTCATCCAACATCTTACGCAAAAAGGTTCATTTGAGGAAGCAAGAGGTATCTGGAGAAAACTTGTCAAGACACACGCCGATAGTTACGAGTTCTGGCAACAATATTATGTCTGGGAGATGACCGTTCGAGTTTCAACCACACCGCCCGCGAACGCCACCGCAGTACTGATTCAGGCGATACATCGGAAGACGTTAGATTGGCCAGAGAAGATGATGGAAGTCTACGTCAGACATTGCAATAATTACGAGGACGCGGTCGGGCTAGTGAATGCACTCAATTCTGTTCACCAGCTCTCGAAACAGGTTGCAAAGAGACGTGAATATGAGGCTGCTCAGTATGCTCAACCCGAAGTCCTAGTTGAGGAGGTCGTCGAGGGCGAGTCCCCATCCGGTGTATCAAAAAGGAAGCGAGAGTCGGAAGACACTGATGGTGCTGCTTCAAAGAAGGTGAAAAGTGAAGACCAGGCTGCTTTACGCGAACAGCATTTGAAACGCGATCGTGAGAATACGACGGTTCTGGTCACGAATTTGCCAGTTGAAGTAACCCAGAACAAGACTCGACAATATTTCAAGGCGTACGGTCATATCAACAGTATGACTTTGAAGCCCGAGCCCGACAAGCTTTCTAGTACAGCTTTGATAGAGTTTAAGACACCGGAAGAGGCGCAATCTGCTCTCCTACGAGATGGCAAATACTTCGTCGACAAGCAAATTCAGGTCACTCCTGGCACAGGCCTGACCCTCTACGTTACGAACTTTCCACCTACCGCCGATGATGCGTACCTCTGCAAGCTCTTCAAAGATTGCGGTGAGATCTTTAGTATTCGTTGGCCAAGTCTCAAGTTTAATACTCATCGAAGATTCGTCTACATTTCATTTAGAACAGTCGAGGCCGCCGCAGCTGCCACACAGCTTGATGGTCAACCACTTGGTGGTGTCTACAAACTTGTTTCGAAGTACTCGGACCCTGCCAACAAAAAGGATCGTGAAGGCGCCATGGCAGAAGGCCGAGAAATTCACGTCACGAGTTTGGACACCGGCCTCACCGAGGAGGATCTGAATGAAGTTTTCTCGAAGTATGGGAAGGTTGAAAAAGTCAACATCCTGAAGACTTTGACAGGTGCAAGCAAGGGTGCCGCTTTTATTGCTTTCGAAAAGAAAGAGGAAGCAACGGCCGCGCTGGAACTTGATAAGACGAAGCTGAAGTCTAGGGTTCTCAATGTTGAGATGTCTGTTGGCAAGAATTTCAAATCCTCCGCTACCAGCCTAGGAAAAGCATCATCAGCATCGCCAGCCCCGGAGGCAGATGGTGATTCGGTCTTGTCGCCTTCTCCAGCACCCGAAGGCTATCAGAAAACTCATGCACAGCATGCACCATCTCGAACGGAGATTACGAATCGAACCGTCACTCTAATGAACATCCCAGACACGGTCAATGATGCTCGAGTTCGCGCTCTTGCAGAGACTCACGGCGAGATCGTTAAATTAGTGCTCAAGCCGGACCACCAAGGTGCCATCGTAGAGTATGCCGATGCAGCATCAGCTGGCAAAGCAGCACTTGCTCTGGAAAACCACGAAATTGCGCCGGGACGCAAACTTCGCACAGGCGGAATGAAAGATTTATTTGCTGAGAAGCCGGAGATCAAGAGTGATCGGATTCAGACTGGACAGGGCAAGAAAGCCCCGCCTGCATTCATACAGCCCAGTGCTCCGGTTAGGCGACCCGGTCCAGGTGGGCGAGGAGGCTTGGGTATCAAGAGGGGACTGGGATATTCTGCAAAGCCTACTGCTGCGGCGTCTAGCTCAAGTGCTACTTCGGAGGAGGGTGTTAATACAACTGGGAATGAGAATAAGAAGCCGAAGAGCAATGCTGATTTCAAGGCTATGTTCGTGAAGGGAGGAACGCAATAGCTCGCATGTCCGCTGTAAATTACGAGAATAATAATTTTCTCTATTTTTGCGATTGCAAATAACGATCTGTCCATGGAAATGGAAATCGACAATGACAGTCAGTGTTGGTATCATGTAAAACGCCCATCCACCTCCCCTTTACCAACCCGCCTAATAGGAGACACCAGCGTCTAAACCACACTCGATGGCTCCAGCGCCGGCTCATTCATTTTTCTGCCAATCTTCTCTTTCAACCCCTCCTCCTCATACCCATGATCCATCTCCCGTCCGTGCCTCTTCTTAACACCCGCCAAAACCCAAAAATTATAAATCACAAACAGACAACCCGTAATCACCATTATCGCACCGGACACAATCGCCGTCACTCGAGCCGTAATCGACCATGACCCACCCTGCTGAGAATATACATTCGTGAGCGTGGAAATGAGGCCGGCGAGTGAGTTAAGGCACCCCGGCATGAAGATCTTATTCAATAGCCACACGAAATTCTGTCTCCAGCGCCACCACAGCCAAATCATCCCTCCCGCACCGATACCGCAGCAAACACCCTGGGTAACGGGGGAGTTAGCATTGCTAGATTAAGATTGTTTCGGGAGAGGACATTGTCTTAGGATAAAGTCATGAAACGGCCCGTAATAGGAAAGGGTTTCTCCCCCAACACCTACAGCTATGACCAGCAACTGCACGTGCTTGATACTCTTCAACACCTCGGCTGCGGTGTGGTTACCGTTTATTTTGTCGGATGTTGACAAAGAGGTGAATGTTCCCGGGAAGATCACGAAGCCCGCCAACAGGATCCAGGTGAAGAATGAGGCGAGGATGTTGTGTAGCCGTGGGATCGTGTCGAGTGCGAGCAGCATGTCCATGTAGCGTGTCTGTACGCTGTTTTGACGGTTAGGGGCCCCAGGACGGGGAGGTGTGGATGTGCGTTGGGGGGAGGAGGAGGGGTGGGAGGTGTGGAAGGGGAGGTGAGGCAGGACATTGTGGAATTTTGAGGCGGTCGTGGAGGAGGGTGGGGACTGGGCTGTTGTGCTTCGTGCTGGTGCTCTGTAGGTTTTGTCTTGTGGTTGAGGACGAGATATGGGGAGTGTGTTGGAGCGGCCCATTTTGTGAGGTAGGAGAAGCGAACACTTGGTGTCTCCCAGATGAGAAGAGGGTTGGGATTTGTATTGTGCAGAGGAAATCAATGGAAGAGTTTGAGTCAGAAAACAAGACGAGCAGTCATGAAGTACTGAAGTATAATCGCAATGAATAATAAAATAAAGAAGAGCAAACTCCAACATGCGACTTGCAAGTTTGTACTCCCCTCCCCCTCCACCCCAGAACCGGATCCCTCCCTTGTCCCTCAAAAGCCAATCCCCATGTCTCATCCGCTTCCCACAATCGCGTCTCGGAGCACGCCTTGTATTGAGTGCTCTTCTGGTCGATCTCCACTGTCATCCAATAGATGTGTCGTCAGAGAAGAAGTTGAAGCAAGTAACAGGATGTCCTCGCGCCTGGCTTCGGGTGGCGCGTGCGGCCCCTGTCATCAACCCCTGGCGCTTGACGATGCGCGATGACGACCCTGAATGCAGGGTCAGGATAACAGAAACAGCTGCATGGGAACTTGGTCTTGGAACTTTTTGGAGAACTGATTGTGGTGATCATGCATTGGGAGGGTGGGTACGAAATGATAATTTGGGAGAAGGGCAGAGAAGGAAGCCAACTTGACCCGGGATTTATTTTGCACGAAGTACAGTACATTTCCCGTGTTCAACAAATATCTCCCCGTGTAATGCAATATCCACTCTCAATTTTGAAGATAAAAGTCCCTATCCATTCGAGAAAGAGTCCCACAAGAACCCTATGCAAACCATGACCCTAACTCCCAACTCCCAACTTCAAGCAGAACAAAAGCAGCTACTCAAACTTTCCACCCCCAAATAATCCACCAACCACCTTCCTCCTCACCTGCGCCCCTTTCACCAACTTTTGTTCCCTTCTCTTCTCCGTCTTCACAACCGCAGCCCTCCTCTCACTCTCCCTCGCAAAATAATGCACCCCACTATTCTTCCCTCCCCCCCTCTTAACCCCATCACTACCTCCCGATCCACCAGCCATCCGCTCGGTACCAGACATCCCACCACTGACACTTGAACTAGTTGAAGACGCAATACTGTTATTTGTAGTTGCGCGCCTCAACAACGGAGGGACTTTGAAGCCCGGCGTAGTTGAAGAGGCTGCGAACGCAAGACGCGTGCTGTTGGAGACGCTGCTGGAAGAGGCTCGCTTGAGTGAGATGCGGTCGATGATTGCGACGTTCTTTCTTCGACGGGCGAATGGGTCTCGGTTCTCTTTGTCCTTCTCCTTGCGTGAGCCTAAATCTTCTTCGCCTTCGATTTCTAGCTCGTCTTCCGTCTCGGAGCCTGAGTCGACTTGTGCGACGGCGGAATTTGGCTCCTCGATTATGCTTGAGAGAGACTCCCTGATCTCAGAAAGGTTTGATGGCTTCTTTACTGGTTTCGTTCGGCGAGGATGCGGTGGAGGTCTGCTCTCAGTCTCTATAGAGTCATCAGAGCTCTTTCGCTTTGGTGGCCCCATGCCGGTCGGTTGACTATCAGGAATGATATGCTGTGATCCCTCTCCCTGAGATTGAGAATCGGTAGTTTCCTCCTGCTCCGCAAAATCCCCCAAGAAGTCCATCTCATCCTCACTACCACGATCCTCAATGGCTCGCAAGAACGCTTGTTTCTTGGGATTCTCAGCAATCTTGCCAATTCGCTCATCAGCCAAGAGAGCTTTGCGCATTTTGGCAAACTCTTTGCGTTTCATCCGTTTTCGAGCTTCACCACCATCGTCAGAGTCTGACAGGTCATAGTCAGCCCCGCGTTTGCGTCTCAGCATGCCGTTCGTGATGTCCTTGTAGAGCTTCTCTACCTGCTTCTCGTCGTTTGCTCTTTCGCGATCACTGAATCCAAGTGTTAGCAGAGATTAAGAACTATAGGCGGTGAACTTACGCATAGAAAGCAGCAATTTTTCTCTCATCTACATCTTTTCCACCTTCATCATCAATGATTCCTTTAACATAATCATCTTCTTCGCCGTCCTCGTCATCGCTCGCACCTCCTAAACCAGCGTACTCGTCCTCAGACTCTTCGGCCTGTTCGTTGACCATTTCCTTTGCCTTGCTTTTCTTTTTGTCAAACTCATCAACCACGATCTTCTTCTTGGAAGCTTTCCGCATGACATCGAACGCGTTGGAAGTAATGTCAAACTCATCCTCCTCGATATTCAGCTCAGTTAGGTCTGCAGCATCCTCGTCATCCGAAAAGGCCGCGACTTGAGCTCTTCGCCGAAGCTTTCCCTTCTTCTTAACAATTGGAGTCTCCTCGGTGGTTTCAGGAACAGCTGTAGGATCGAGCCTCACGGTGCCCACTGTAGATGGAGGCCCGTCAACAAATCGTCCTCTGATTGGTGTCATGTGCTGAAATCCAACATCTTGCGTAGCTTCAGGGAATTGAGACATCTGAGTGCCTTGGACAAGACTGTCGAAGCCGTGAATCTGTGACTGGGAGAAGTTGAGTTCGATCCCTTGCGTTTCCGAATCGTTTGGTTGTGACTCGGGAACATGACTGAGCTGAGAAGGATTGTCCATGTGGACATCTTGCGTGTCTTCTGCCAAAGTAGGAACGAAGGGTGGAAGTTCGGGGCCAGGAATCTGTCTCAAAAATGCCAAAGAATCATGTTCCGTGCCGTTCTGACCAGTGGGGGGATCTTCGAAGGGATCGATTTGAGTTTCGTCCATGGTTCCCGCGAAGATCTGTGTGAGACCAAGACCTGCTGGGCCAGCCACGGTGAGTCCAGGGATGAAAGTCTTCGTAGCAGATCGAAGAACAGAATTTGGAGCCATGGGCGACTCTGTACGTAGCTGGAGGGGAGACTCAGTCCGAAGTTGTTGCGGTGTTGGTTGGACCATATTTTCTTTGTCCTCATCTTCGTCATCTGAGATCACATTTGGATTTCGCGATCGACGGTGCTTCTGTTTGACCGGTGAGTGCTCTTGTTCCTCGTCCTCCTCATCCACATCCCCATCCTCTGCATTCTCCTCATGAATAGATAAGTCTGCTTCACTCTCTTCGTTCTCGCTTTCGTCCGCTTCATTGTCAAACATTGGATTTGAGGGGGCATCCTCGCCATCCATCACCATCTCATCCTCTGCATCCTCGTCCTCTTCTTCGCCGCTGTTCTCGTCTTCTGAACCGGAGACGGAAAGTTCTTCCGGAATGTCCTCTTTCCCTTCTTCCCAATCCTCATCGTCACTGCTATCTCCCAAGGGATCCACCTCGCCATTTTCTTTGCGTGCCTTTTTCGCAGCCGCTTTCTCTCGCTTCATCAGCTCTTCGTCCTCACGCCGAGCTCGAGCAAGAATATCATCGACATCGGCCATATCCCTTTCTCGTTCTTCGGCTGTCTGAACAATGACGCCTTTATCCCTCAAAGCTTGCAGCCTCTCCTCTCTCTCTCTCGCAGCTTGTTGTCTAGCACGTTGTTGCAAAGAAAGTTGAAGTTCTGTTGTGGTCATCGATGGCTTCTTGGTGCGGCCTGTTTTCGGCATTTCTGGGGACCTCATGGACAACATGCGGAGAACATGAATGGGGCGTGATTCCTTCTCCACCTTAGCAGGTGCCTGATCAAAGAAAGACTCCAGCTTCTTCTTAAGAACAGGGGTTTCAGTGACAATCTCAAGATCGCTGTCTGAGTCGTCCATTGGGAACACCTTCCTATCTGCGGCTTTTGGTGGTCGGACTCGAATCGGCCGCTGCTTGAACAATGGCCTCTTGAAAACATCGGGGTCTGGGGTGGGTTCCTCGATCGCCTTTCCTTTCCCTTTATCCAACTGTGGTGGCAGAGATGAAGACAGCTTCGTTAGCTTCTCTTCAAAAGTGGGCAAATTATCAGCGCCATCCACTTGCTGCTGGACTTGGTGCAGGGTTGTTGGAGCATTCAGCTTCGTGCCGTTTTCTGCGGGGGATGCAGGAGAAGTTGGCGGGGTCTCCTTCATTTCCACATCAGAGTGTGGTGCGGCAGCAGAACTCGAGCTGGTTGGACGAATAGGATCTGATATTTCTTCGACATGCCTGGCAGGTTTGTAATTGAACTTTGCTAATAAGCTTGCCTTCGTAACTTTCTTCTTTGTGGTAGCATTGTGAGCCAATTGTTGATTCCGACTTAATCGTTGCGTCTCTCGCAGTATTTCCTCTTGGGCCTTTTTGCTTGCCTTCCGAGTAGGGCGTGCCTGCTGAGTGAGGCGTCGTTCGACATTTTCATCACTATCGTCGAACTGGTCGTCTTTCTCCAAGAGAGAAGAGTACTTTTTCCGTTCCGCAGCCTTCTTCGCCTTCTCCTTCGCCAATTTCGCTTCTCTAGCAAGACGTTCCTCGCGTTTCTTCGCCACGAGAGCCATGAACCTATCATTTCCTACCTCCGGTAAGTCGTCGCTGTCTGGCGCATCGCCAGAAGGGGTGGTGGCTTTGTCCGGCCGAGGTGAGACGAAGAGGTCCGGTGATGCGGCTGTTCTGGCTGGACTCGACTTGGGAGGAGTTTCGCGTCTTGGAACGCGGATCTTTCGTTTTCGTGATGCAACAGGTACCTCTTCTTCATCACTCCCAGCTTCATTTTCAGCATTCGCCGCAGGTTCGGGTGATTTGGTCTTGGCCATAAGCATCTTTCTGACTCTTTCTCGCGCGCCGTCTACAGCTGGCTTGTCCTCTTCAGACTTCTTGTCTGCCAGCGTCCTAACAGCCATCCGTCCTTTTGGCCGCACAATTTCCTCGTCGTCGTCATCTTCAGTATCCTCTTGTGCCGTGCTATGCGAAGTATCTGCTGTAGCCGCTTCGTGTGTCTTCGCAGTTTCGGTGGAATCACTGGTTGTTTTCGCGATTGATGACAATAATCTGGTTCTTGCAGAACCGGAAACACTCTCGTCGTCCGAGTCGTTATCGAAAGCAGCCAGCATGGCCTTGACCTTCGAATTGGGAGTCAATTGAGCTGGGGACGAGGTGCCACCTTCGCTCGCCGGCGAGGATTCTCTCGAGGACGCCATTGTGGGTTATTTTGGTAGAATGTGTATTTGAAACCAATACAGACTGTCCATAAAAGTGTCAGGTATTCATGTCAAAGAATAGTCATGGCGTTGGCGTGTGAAATCGCGGAGGCTTGGGAACGTAGTTTGTAGTTTGTGGCTGCTTGGAGCGCGTCGACGCGACTTGGACGTGTCTGGATGATAGCTCCACGCCCCTACTTCTCTATATTGCCCTATACTCGTAAGCGACTTGCCCTCATGACCACAATCCTGTGAAACATCTCTACTTCTCCGAAATTCCCTATGATAGCCTCTTCGTTTCTTCCCAGTTGATTAGATTTCTTCTTAGTTGTATGTGTTAATAGACTGGCATCTTATTCTCTTCATTCGGCCATCCTTCGGATTGCGAGCCTTGCCCTCCTCAAAGTATCCTCCGATATCAACATCATCATCCTCATCCAAACAATACAAATTCATACACTTCCAAGACTGCCATGCCCTTCACACAACTTCGGCGACTTCATGCCAATAATGTCGCTACTTTCCGAAGCTCCCCTTTGTCCGAGATCTCCGGATCTTTCGGAGACCTTGGTACTCTGCTCCCACTCATGATTGCTCTGGCAGTCAACAACTCGATATCACTCTCGACAACCTTGGTCTTCTCTGGTCTATGGAATATCCTCACCGGTGTGGTCTTCGGTATCCCACTGCCCGTGCAACCTATGAAGGTAGGCTGGGTTCCGATCTCCACAGCTAGGTCACGTGAGCTAAACCGTCACAGGCAATCGCGGCGGTAGCCATAGCAAGAAACTTCTCAGTTGAAGAGACTGTGTCTGCTGGTTTTACAACAGCGGGGTTTGTGTTCATATTCAGCGTTACTGGTATGCTAAGATGGTTCACCCGTGTTATACCAACCCCAGTCGTCAAAGGCATCCAGGTCGGAGCAGGACTTTCGCTGGTCCTATCAGCAGGCACGAGTCTTCTTCAACCCCTTGGCTGGACGACTCCAAACTTTGCCGACAATCTGATATGGGCACTCTTCGCTTTCATTGCGCTCCTCCTTACTCAGAAAACGCCAAAGGTACCCTACGCTCTTCTCACCTTCATCCTGGGCCTTTTCCTTTCTCTCATCATCGTCGGATCATACAACTTGCCTTTTTTTAAAATCTGGCATCCAAGAACTTTCGTACCAGACTGGGCAGCCTTCAAGACTGGAGCCTTGGATGCAGGCCTCGGTCAAATACCCCTTACTACTCTGAACTCAATCATAGCAGTCAGCTACCTTTCTGCGGACCTCCTGCCTCACATTCCCACACCAAGCGTCACATCCATCGGCATCAGCGTAGCCCTCATGAACTTGATCGGCGGCTGGTTTGGAGCAATGCCAGTCTGCCACGGCTCCGGTGGCCTTGCAGCGCAATACCGATTCGGCTCAAAAAGCGGGTCAAGCATCATTCTTCTCGGCCTTTTCAAAATTATCCTCGGTCTGCTTTTCGGCGAAAGCTTAGTCGGGAGTCTACGCGAGTATCCGAAAAGCTTACTCGGCGTCATGGTCCTCGCAGCTGGATTGGAGTTGGCGAAAGTTGGCGAGAGCTTGAATTACGGCGCCAGAGATCTTTGGGAGGCTTCTGACCCCACAACTTCCCCAGAACAATCTGGGTTGAAACAGCAGAAAATCTTGTCAGACGAAGAGAGAAAGGAAAGGTGGATGGTGATGTTTATGACGATTGGAGGTCTTTTGGCTTTCAAAAATGATGGTGTGGGATTTATTGCGGGCATGTTATGTCACGGCGCCTATCAGCTTTCTAATGCGTGGGTGGAATGGGGCAGTCGGAGACCGAGTGTTGCGGCGACTGCGAGGAAAAGTAGACGGGCGAGAGAGGTGACGACCATTGAGGAAGAGGAAGAGCAGATGCTGTTAGATGGAGATGCCCACTAAGCTAGACGTGTCTCTGAAATCGTATTCTTACCCTGCATGCCCTGGAATCAAAGGGTCTTTTCAGTGTATGGTTGTTTCTTGAATGGTGAGTTCAAATGAGTTCATATGTTGAATTGATATACAGGATGTCATCAGCTTATTCTGTCCGATTTGGCCTCGTGAATAGCCTCCCGACCACCTTACCTCCTCCCAAACGATGAAGACTTTCAGTCAGCTTCCCAAAAGGGACTTCTTCCAAAACCGGCGTGAGTTTACCAACAGATATTAAAGCTAACACTGTGACCAATTCGGCCTTAGTGCCTCCCAGCGAGCCCCTAATTTCAACCTTCTTGAAAACGATGGGGAATGAGGGTAAAGTCAACTCCTTCGATCCAAGCCCAACAAGAACGATCCTTCCTCCCCGCTTCAGAGCTCCCAGTGCAGCTACCATGGTTTCGGACATTCCTGCAAAGTCCACGACTACATCGAAAACGACATCCTTAGCCATTGCAAGACTGGTAAAGCAACTTTTCGCTCCATTCTTGTAAGCAGCCGCGAATTTGCTTTCGTCAATGTCGATGCCAAAGACTGTCGCGCCTTGAAGAGCCGCAACTCTGAGACCGATAGATCCCAGACCACCAAGGCCAATGATGGCAACAGTTGTCAAAACGCCGACTCCAGCTTCAGCAACTACAGCATGGTAAGCCGTTAGCACCGCATCCGTCGCAACAGCGGCTTGCGCAAAGCTAACATTTTCAGGCAGAGGCACGAGAGTGTTCACCGGAGCCACTGCGAACTCCGCATACCCTCCATCGAAATCAAGCCCGATTGCTGTAGCTGGCGGGACTAAGGCCACTGCAACTCTCTTCGCTAAAAGGTCTTCTGGCACCCCATCTCCTAAGGCGACGACCTTCCCAGCTACCTCGTGCCCGAGGATTCGTGGTCTTTGAACCCATGCTGCTCCGGACCCATTGATGATGTGACAGTCTGAATGACATATCCCGCAAGCTTGGACTTCAATAAGTACCTCTCCAGCAGAAGGGCTGGGCTTTTCAATGTCGATGAGCTGGAGCTGCGTGTCTGAATCGCTCAACAGATAAGCTTTCATGTTTGCATGAGCCTCACGAAGAGGTATGGAAAGTCTGTGAAGTATGTCTTCATAAGGGTACGACTCTGGATCACAGAATAATCTGATTTAATTCTATTTCGTAGAATCTACTTCCATATACTGGCGGACAGACCATCGGTCTCAGACAACCTTCGGGTGGGCAAATAATTCTCGGAGATTCCCCACTTGCGAGAGGCGTCTACCATCTCAACCCAAAACGGACAAGGCTTATCCCTCTCAACCTTCTCCGCAGTAAGGCTTCAAGTCAATTGTAAGGAATCGTTCAGCCACATCCTGGGGTACCCCGCATTATTTTTTCTTTGTGATGTGGTATTGGGTTCTGACTTGCCATGCAACCGAGTGCAACCGAGTTGTTGGTATTCCCCCACATCCCCAGGCTGTGCGCCACCACGCTGGGACGGTCTCCTCGAGCGTCGGAACGCTATGATTGGGTCAATCATCTATCAAGTGAAAACCGAGATTAACAGATCTTGTGAGATCAAAAGCAGCACTCAATCGCTTCCTCGTTGTCTTCAGTCAAGAAAGTCCCTTTGTCGCCGGCCCCTCGATCCCAACGTCTGTTCAGTTCGAATATTTATTTGTCTATATTCTGAATACATTCGCCTCTGAACATTCTGTCTACTCATTATCGTATCTCTTCAATATGACCTAGGGAATTCTCGAGTCTAAGAGAAGCCTTGAGCACGTGCCTAGCACTGCGCAACTTGAAGATCTCCTTCCAGAGTCGACTGCTCATCTTAAGAAAGGCTCAGGAAAAGATATTGATATTGTCTTGATTCCACAGCCGTCAAGTGATTTGAACGATCCTCTAAACTGGCCACTTTGGCAGCGAGATCTGATCCTTCTGCTCTACTGCTTTTGCACCAACATTTGTGTCGGAGGGTGAGCTTCATCTACTTCAGCCAGTATAGAGACAAAGCTAACACAATGGTCAGCGTTGGCCCTCTTCTGTCAGTCATTGTTGTTCCACTTATCATGGAGTTTCGGGTTGGCTTCACACAAGTCACTCTACTCAGCGGCTACCAGCTCGCAACTGTAGCCTCAGTCGGTATTTTCGTCTCGGCACTCTCTCGAAAGTTCGGCAAACGACCAGCATTTCTTGTCTCGCTCTCTCTGCTGCTCGCTGGCTCCATCTGGTGTGGAGAATCAACTTCGTACAATTCAATGCTGGGAGGGCGCATCATCCAGGGACTTGGCACTGCTACCTTCGAGAGTATCACATTCGCTATCATTGGTGACCTCTATTTTGTGCATCAAAGAGGTTCACGAATGGCAATCTACGTGATCTCTCAGGCTGGCTTGGTGTTAATGCCAAGCATGATTGCAGGAAAGGTGGCCGAGGACCTTAACTGGCGGTGGACTTTCCGACTGCTCTCAATCTTTATTGGAATTGGTTTTCTCGGGGTTATCTTGTTTGGGTGGGAGACTGCTTTCAACCGAAGTGCGGTCTACAATATCGATACCTCCTCTCATGACGTAAGTCTGTTCCTCTTGGCAGCCATTATACTTTGCTGACAGAACCAACAGAACATTCAGATCATTGAAGATCTCAAGAGCGGGGATGCAGCTCATATTGAAGGCGACAACCATCTTGCCACAACTCTGACAGTGTCATCATCCACAAACGAAACCAGAAAGCGCGACTCCTTCCTCAAAAGAATGATGCCATGGTCAGGTGTCTATACATCAGAGCCCTTGATCAAGCTAATTGTTCGTCCCCTCTTCGTCGTAGCCAACCCCGCCATCCTCTGGGCCATCCTCGTCATCGCCTTCGCCCAGCTCTGGAACGTCATAATTAGCTACACCCTCGCCCAAATCTTCTCACCACCTCCATATTCTCTCGGTCCGGCGCAACTCGGCTACATCTCCGGGGGTCCCATGGTAGCCGGTGTTATCGGCTGTTTCTTCTGCGGAGCTATATCCGACCCGATTTGTAGATACATGGCCAAACGCAACAACGGCATCTATGAACCGGAATTTCGCCTCGTTCTCATGGCTTTTGTGCCGATCTTTGCTGGTCTGGGATATTTTCTGTTCGGGAATATGGCTGCGGAGGGCAAGAGCCCCGTTGCGCTGTCGGTGATTTGGGGAGTTATCTTCTTCTCGGTTCAGCTTGTCGGGAATGCTACAGGTACTTACCTCGTTGACGCTTTCCGCAATTACAGTATTGATGTTTTCATCATTTCGATGACAATCAAGAACTTCTTGTTCTTTGGGTTCTCTTGTAAGTCTTCTGTCTTTTCTAGACATACAACGTTGATGCTGATAGAGATATGAAGTCTTTATGAACGATTGGGTTACTAAGTGGGGTGTGGCTAGGGTTTTCAATGTTATTGGAGGCATTATGCTCGCGCTGTCTGCTACGACGATTCCGGTCTATGTCTATGGTAAGGTGAGGGCCTGGTGGCATACGCATGACCTTCTTAGCAAGATCTGAGATGAGGTGGATATTTTGGTGCATAAGTTTCATAGTTGTGGTCTTTATTTCCTTAATGTGTTGATTTTTGCATCCATTTGACAGTCATTATAGTTGATCACTTATTCATCCAAATCAGCATTTGTGCATCAGATTTATCACACTTTAAAAGCTTTCCAGAGACAATCTGGAACGAATGGCAACTCAAGTAATTCTTCATTGTACGACCAAACTCATTTCGCATTCAACTGTCAGTACAGCTTATCAGCGCTACTCAAAAACCATCTTATTCTCAATCTTCCCCAACCCTTTAATCTCAATCTCAACTACGTCCCCATCTTTTAGAAATCTCTTCGAAAAGAAACCCACTCCCTCTGGTGTCCCCGCCATAATGACGGTTCCGGCCCTTAATGTCGTGCCCCTACTTAAATGTTCAACAATCTGCCTCACACTCCAAATCATGTCATCACACCCAGTCTCCTGCCTCACCTCCCCATTAACCCTCGTCACCAGCCTCAACTTCTGTGGATCCCCGACACTTTCCTGCGACCAAATCGCAGGCCCGATGGGCGCGAAGTTGTCAAAGGATTTCGCGTAGCCGTATTGACCGCCGGCATTCTCGGGGAGCTGGAAGAAGCGTGCCGAGATGTCGTTGCCGGCTGTGTAGCCCAGCACGTAGTCGAGGGCGTTGGACGAGGAGACGTTCTTTGCGTCTCGGCCGATGATGACGCAGAGCTCACCTTCGTAGTCGAGCTTTTCTTGGCAGGAAAGGTGGATGGGGATTGAGTCGTGGGGCCCGGCAAGGGTGGCAGGGGGTTTGCTGAAGATCACGGGGTAGGCGGGGACGGTGAGCTGTGAGCCGGGTTAGTTTTGAGAGTCAATTCTGGAATGAGGGAAGGGAGAATTTACTTTTGCTTCTGTGGCGTGCCTGCGGTAGTTGACGCCGACGCATTGAATGATCGGGGTTCTTTCGAGAGGGCAGAGAAGCTGCTCAGCATATGGTTAGACTCGCTCTAATTGTTTAACTGGAAGGAGAATATATGTTTACTTACCTTTGATACTATTATGACCTCATCTCCGTCGGCAGAAAATCCTTCTTCCAAGCCACCTATGAGCTTGGTGACTTTGAACTCGTTCCCAGAAGTGTCAATCAAATTGCCATAGCATGCTCTCCCATCGAGTTCGAAGCGAACTAATTTGTCAAAAGGCATATTTGAAGAAATCTTAAAGTTTCAGATCAGAAGATTTAGAATAATGTTTTCTTGACATGAAGTAAAAAAGATGAGCCTTAAAGAATAAGAAATTGAAGAGCACAGAGCACAGAGCCATGACCAGGCGGCGGCGACTCGCAGCCTCGTTCTACTGTTTCGGCCGAGATTGCACCTACTGCCTCAGACATGATCAGAGCATACCGCGCCCATGAGGGGTTTCAGTGATGGAAGAGGGGGAAAAAGCTTGTCAGTCTCAAGCGAGTAGAGGGGTCTTGCTTGGTGTATGGTGGGGGAAACTCCGATGTCTGTGAGGAGAAGTGCCCCGCGTTCACGGCCCCCACAAATGGCGGGGATTGATACAGGGGGTTGAGAGCCTGAAAGTGATCAATGACACACTAGATTCAGAGAGCTACGGAAAGCCGTAAGGATCAGAAGACCAAGCGATTTTCGAATCTGGTTTTCGACCTTCGATGTCTGATTTGTGGCACGTACGCACCCCACCAAAAATCGCCCGTAACCAAAATACCGCATTCTGCAGGCACAACCACACCTAACTTAAGTCCCTTTATTACTATCTATTATAAAACTCGTATATATAATTAAATTATGTTTCTAAGTATAGATAATTTATGATATAATTAACTATAATACTTCTGAATCATTCTTGTAAGGTTATACTAGCCCTATACTACTACCTATAATATCCCTCTACCCCTTCTCTCTACTCTTACTAATATATGATTAGCTTTACATATATAAGGTATATATAGAAGGACGGAATCATGTCGGATTAGAGAATTAGTTATAGAGGATATACTTGGAATAGCTAGTTAGTAGGAGGCGTATCCGAAACCGGCAAAAATAAGTCAAGATATACGAAGTCGCTGGTTTATAGGAGGCCTGCCCGAAACCAGTAGTACCAAATAAGGATATACTTAGAGTGGCCGGCCGGTAGGAGGTGCGTCCGAAACCGGTAGTAATAAATAAAGATATATATAGAGTTGCTAGTTAGTAAGAGGCGTATCCGAAACCGGTAGTAATAAGTAAAGATATACTATAGGATAACTCGGTATAGATCTATACCCAAAATAGAGACAGATAGTCTTACTAATTCTTTAATATAGAGGGGTTTTCCCATTATATTCTTGTTTCCTAGATTACTATCTTTACTTTCTTTTATTTCTATTCTTAATCTAATCTCTTTAAAACTGCCTTATCCAAGACTTTATATATTATAATACTATAGCCTACTATGAAAAGTACTAAAAGTAGAAGGGTATTAGCCCTTTTTATAGCTACTATAGTACTATCTTTCCCTCCTCAAGCCCGACCGAATCCACTTTAGAGGAGGAGCATTTATAGAAGGCCCGTAAGCCAAAGCCAAAGCCTCTTGCCTCTCGCCCTTCTAAGAATAATAAGAGAAATAATAATGATAATAGTACTAAAGAGGTAGATACTAGAAATTAGTATACCTATTAGGCCAAGTTCCAAAAGAATAAGGAAGAGAGGGAGAAAGAGGGAAAGAAGGAGCGGGTAAGGAAAGAGAGGGAAAGTCTCTAAAGAACTATTACTAGGAATACTCTTTATAGTATATAGGAAGACGACCTTGCCTTTACTAGGAAAAAGAAGAAGAAATCAAGGCTCCAGGGAAATACTTTAACTAAGGCTTATAGTTAGCAAGAATTAAAAGTAAAGGAAGATAATAAGAGAAAGCATAATAAAGAAGAGCTAACTAGTAGATATAGCCATAATCCTACTAATAAGCCTTTACTAATAGGCTTATTAATAACTATCTATTACTATATTAGCTACCCTGGGAAGCTATTCAAGTAAACTACTCCTTTGAAACTCCTATTTTTTCTCGACCCTTACGAGACGTTTATAAGGCTTAATAGCTAGGTACTTAATTACCTCCTAGAGTCTAATATCTAAAAAGGTATTAGAAAGACTAAATACTATAAACTTGACCTTGAGGATTAAAGCCTGACTATAGGCTACTTTACTAGTAGGATTACCTACTCTAAAGTTCCGGATTTCCCGGTTCTATTTAGAGAAAATTATACTTTTAAATAGTTCCTTAAATATATAAAAAAGATATATCCTAGTATAAACTATTAAGAGCCCAAACTCTACTTCCTTATTCCCGTTAAAAAAAAGTAGCCTCTATAGGATTATTAACCGTATAAAGGGCCAATAGTTAATTTAATAATAACCCCTAATACTAATAACTTATTAAAAACCCTTAATACTAATAACTCTAATAGTAATATAATTAGAAATAATTATATATCTAAAAAAAAAGCGGTATTAGTATTAAAGTACTAGTAGAAAACTTAGTATCGTCTATTAAGAGAACTATAAGAGATCTAAGTCTCTATAAACTTTAGCTAGTAAGCCCATTCTAGCTACTAAAACTCTAGCCCGTAAGCCTATCCCAGCTACTAAAACTCTAGCCTATAAGCCTACTCTAGCTACTAAAACTCTAGCCCATAAGCCTACTCTAGCCACTAAGCCTACTCTAGCCGGTAATTTAGAGGAGCCCTTTAATAAGGTATTTAATGAATAATATAAGTAGCTAAGGGAGTCTATAATAAAAGATTATATTAATAGGTATTAGTATATATTAAAAAAGAGGCTAGCGGACCTTAAGAGGGAAAAGAAGTAATTTGAGATATGAAAACAGAGCTTTAAAAAGGAAAGGGATATAGTAATTAAAGAAAGTAATACTTATATAGATAGGCTTAATAAGAAAGTATGGCTTTTAAAAGCTATAAGAAAGAAATTTGAAATTGAAAAATAAAGTCTTACCAAAATCTATATAAAGAATCTTGAGAAGCTAAATATAAAGATACTCTCTTTCCTTTTAGGAGATTCTTAAGGCAAGGTAATTAAGGGGAGATAATTATTTATAAGTTTAAAGTATCTTAATAGTTTTATAAAAAAGGATTTAGAAATTACAGACTTGCAAGAAAAGGTAAGGCTTATAATAGAGGCTCTTTAATAAAGTCTCAACCATATGATATGAAACGAGAGAGGGCTTAGTAAGCTAGTTATTTAGTAAAATAAAAGCAAAAGCTTAATATCTACTATATAGAAAGCCTTTTAGGTAGCTATATAAAAGACCCAGGGCAAAAGCTCGGGGTTAGTAGTACTAATAGTCCAGGAAGCTCAGGGCAAAGACTCTGGATCTCTTAAGGCAGCTAGGCCTAATATTAATAAGAGCTCTTTATAGTCTACTAAGGGCAAGGGAAAAGTATATAAGTAATAAGAGACTATCTGGATTTCCTAGTATTATTAAATTAGTTATATTAAGAATCTTATTACTCTAGTAGCTAGTCAAATTAGGAATATAAAAAGCAATATTTACTTATTTCTAATTAACTAATTTCTAGTTAATTTTAAAAACTTGGGAATTATATAATTATATACCTTTCCCCTCTAGCTATATAATACCTCAAAAAACAGATATTATATATCTATTATAGTAAAGGGCTTTATTATTAACCTAATTAGGTAAGATATAATACTACCTTATTATATTACTAGCTATTTATATAGCTATTCTATAAGTAATTCGAATAAGCTTTAATATCCTCGGATTTCTATATATAGCCTAGTCTATAAACTAAAATAGCTCTATATCTAGTAATACCATAATTTAATTTTTAATATAAAAATAATTACCTTATTTCGGTATACTTAAATATATTAGGTTTAGTTTTTTTAATAGTATTATTATTAAATTATTATTTTCTAGAAATACTAAATAATACTTTCCCCTAAAAGATATATATCCTTAATAAATAGTAAAAGTAAATATAGAATTTAATAATATAATTACCTTATACTAGTACCTTTTTTTTTATTTATAAAAGTATAACTCTATTCTATCTTTATTTTAAAACCTTTATTCTTCTTCTATATTTTTTTGACTTTACTATTAATACCAAGAGCTAGTATCTTACTACTCTCTACTAATACCTCTATTAATACCAAGAGCTAGTATCTAATTGCCTATAATCTCCCCCTTTTCCTTTAATACTTATAAAAGCCTTCGGGCCGCTACTAAATACCTCTATTCTTTATCTTAGAATATATATTAACTTATTCTTATAGGAAATAGCCTTTTTTCCTCTAATCTCGACTTCTTTAATATATACTTCTTACCTTTGGGCTATTTAGATATCTCCCTATTCTTTTTTACAAAATATATACTAACTTATTTTTTAGTTTCCCTTATCTTATCTCTCTTGCCTTACCTTCCCTTTAATATTACTATATATATGCCTAGTTAGTACTAGTTCTTATAACCTATAGTTAGGCTTTCTATTTATTAAATACCCGGGTATTTTGTTTTACTTTTACTTTATATATTTTGTTTTATATACTTTACTTTTCTTTTATTATAGGTTAGAACTTAAATAATATTTACCTTAAATACTTATACTCTCGGATATATAAGACTCCTATAGATCTTTCGGGATTATAAACCAGCCTACTTTAGTTCGGAAGAGCTTCCTTAAAAGTATTTCAGAAGTTATAGTATTTACTATAACCCCTCCCAAAAATTAATATAATATAGGTAATTCTGGTCTATTCTCTCTCTATAGAGCAAACCGCTACCCTAAATCTATATAAAAGTCCTAATTATCCCTCGAATTAAAGTATAGGTACTTCTTATTTCTATTAAATTAGGTATAAAGAATAATAGGCACCTTCGGGCTAGACTATAGTACTAGTTAAGTACTAAGACCTCTTATATCTTATAAGATATTACTTATAGCTCCAGATATATTATATTTAATAGGGCTTCTATATCTAATTACCTTATACTATAGTAAAATATATAGTATTATAATTAGGGAAGTTCTGTTTTATAATCTTATCTACTACTTATAGATTTTCTAGCTAATAAGTCTTAGCTAATAGCTAAGAAACTTATTAGCTATTTTATCTAAAGCCTCTAAAAGCAGGAAGTTGCCTTAATAAAGACTTAGTATTAAAAATAGGTTTAACTAATTAATCTAAACGAGGAGTTTATAGTAGGAGTCTCTATATATAAGTAATTTCATATAACGAACTCAAGTCCCTATCTCTGGTTATACGAGTGAGCCATATAAGAAACTCTTTCTGGCCTATCGGAATAGTTCCTATCCCTGGTTATATAAGTTATAATATATAATAAACTCAAACTTTTCTAGATAGACTTATTAAGGCCTTAGTTTTTAAAGATATTAGTCCAGTCTTCTTACTTTCCCCTTAAGTAATAGTTCGGCTCTCAGAAATCATATATAAATATCAGAACAAATAAGGAAATATACTATATATACTTTCTAGATAAATTAGAATAGAACCTATAGGATTCCTATAATATTTATATTAAATCTATAGTACTAGCTAGTAAAGACTTTAATAACCTTAATAAAACTTGAATTATAAGCCTAGCCCTCAGATTTCCCGCTTAACTTTAAGGTTAAGTAGTCTATAATAGGTTACCTATTATAGAATATATTATACTCTTTTCCCAAAGAATACCGGATACTAGTAATAGTCCGGATACCCCAAAGCCCTTAAGACTCTTTATAAGTTTCCGGCTTTAGGGCATTTTTATAGCTAGCTAATTCTATAGAGTCATATAACTATATAATCTCTTATATTAATTTAAAGGAATTATATCTTTATATATAGCTATAATATTATTTTTAAGGAGCTTAGTATAAATAAACTTTTATAGCCCAAATATTAGTTATTAAATAAGTTATCCAAGATCTCCTTATTCTCTAAATCCCCTAAATTATTCTTATATTATCCCTTATTATCTATAGAAACCTTACTATTAAGATTATTTTCTTTAATATTCCCTGGTTCTCGATTTACTATAATTATATTCTCTAGTCTCTATTCCGCCTCTCAAACTGCCTCTAACTACTTATTCCCCCTATAAGAAAGCTCGATATTAAATAGGAGCTTTCTAACTCTCTCCTTATAGAGTTTAAGGATATAATAAAGGAACTAATATACCCTAATATAGTCTTAATCTAGCCCTGCTTTAAGCTTATTTATAGTATATATAATACTAGTATTTTTAAGAAGAGTTATATAAAGCTCTTTAATTTCAGGGATTTAATATACTATATAATTATATCCCGTAACCTCCTCTTTAAGCTCAGAAAGCAATTACTTAGTTACTTCTATTAGGGAAGTACTATAATAACGAACTCTCTAGTAATAATTATATAGCTCTTCTAGAACTCCAGGCCAGAGGTAATTAGCCCTTACCTACTAAAAGCGGATCGGACTAATATTATAAAGGAGAACGAAGTTATTAATCTATTAGTAAAGGGTATTTATATAAATAAATCAAATAGTAATTAGGTTATAATAAGACTTCCTATTAAAGATACTTATATTATAAAAAGATTTAAAGAACTATCTCCAGGTCTCTATAAGCCTACTAGCTAAGGTATTTTACTATATCTCGATATACTAATTCTTTATTAAGGGCCCGTAAATAAAGGCCTTTTTCTATAGTAAATTATAACCCTTTATTAACCACCGGAGCTTGACTTGTATAACTGCTATAAGTAGTATCTCCTAGCCTTTATTAGCTCGTAACTTTTTTAGAAAGTAACCCTATTCCCTAATATAGAGGAGGTAGAACTTTAGGATAGTAATCTATATACGATTTAATATACTAATAAAAATACTAATTATTATTCGAGAATATATATTAATAATACTATAAATCTAGAAGCCATAATAGGATAACTTATTATATCTATCTATAGACTAATATTAACCTGGCCCCTTAATAGTAAACCTCCTATACTTCTAATCCTTATACTTATTTTATATCTTTATTCCTATCTCGTCTAATATCCTAAGTATCTGCCATATTTCCTTACGGAATATAAATTTACTAGTATTCTTTCGGACCTAGTAGTATATCCTCCTATAGCCATACCGGATTAATTAATTACTCTTTAGTTCTTTGAGAATAAATTCTTTAGCTTCCTTAAGGGTATTAATATACTCGGTATTAAATCGATTTCGTTTTAGCTAAAGCTTATAATAGTACCGAATTATTTTCAGGATATATATATTAAGCCTAGGGTAATTGAGTTTATAATTAAAGATCCGAAATATATATTTGGGTAAATAGTTCTAATACTAGAGGTAATATACTATCTTAACTAGCTTCTTATTATAGAGATATGCCTTATACTTTACTTGCTATTAATCCGGAGAGAGTTTAGTATTCTATTATTATAATTAAGTAATATAGCTAGTCTTACTAATATTAAACTCTTCTAGTTATAAGGCATATCTAATATTCTAAAAAGTCTTCTCTTAAATATAATAGAGCTCTTTAATTTGAGCTTAATATTGTTCTTATAATTAAGGATTAATTTTATTAGTTCCTATAATATAGTATAGTTTGCAAGTTATAGTAATAGTAATTAGAAATAAAGAATAAGAAAAGAAGGAAATATATAGTCTTTAAATATTAGTTTATACTAGTATAAAAACCCTACTTTCGTATTTATATAAAATATAATATTATAACTACTAAAAATAGTCTTGTTTTTATATTATATTATCTAGATATACTATATCTAGATTATAAAATAATACTAATATTTCGTTTCTTATATATAAAAAAAGCTTATTTTTAATATTATATAACTATATAATTCTCTAGATCCGAGAAACTAGTATAAAATTTAAAAAGGGCAATTTACTATTTATATAATTCCAAAATTATTAGGCTTCCTAATCTAACCCTATACTCTTTAGGTTTAACCAGGAACTCTCTATCTATACCCTAGTATTATACTAGTAGCAGACCCGTAAATATAATTCACCTAACCTGCCTATTTAGCCCGGGAATCGTATTTTGCAATTCCCCTTTACAAAAGTAGTATTAGTATAGCAGATACTATTACCTATAAAATTAATCCTATCTTCTAATTAGCTTATTAATCCTATTATTATTTCCATTTGCGAATTTATTATTACTTTATAAGAGAGAGAGCTTAGAAAGATTAATCCGATTTCCTGGTTTATTTATAAATCCATTCTTTTATATTTTTTGGGCCTTTATAGTATAAAAGTAATTCTGAATTCGTAATTACTTTTCGGGAAGAGAATATTATAAAAAGGCCTTCTTTTCCTTCTAACTAACCCTTTTTCTCTCTTAACCACAATACTATACCTAATCTCCTCTTTGCCTCTCTTCTTCTTCCTTCAAGTATTATTTAAGCCTTTCTTCCTACTATAAGGTAAATATAATTCTTTATTATACCGCCAAAGAAGTTCTTAAAAGGGAAGAAGAGATATAATATATATAATATTAGTAATATTAATAACCTATACCTATCTAGTAAAGATAAATAATATAATATAGCTCGAATATAAAGGCTTAAAGACTCAAGGCATTATAGAGAAGTAGTAAGTTATACTCTCCCTATATAAAAAGCTAGAATATAGTACTAATTAAATATTAGAATAATAATTTATTAAATCTACTAAACCCTTCTCCTTCCTCAAATACCTTATAGCCTCCTCCTGCTACTACTAATAAATAGTATTATCTCGAGCTTTTTAATATCCCTAATAAGATAATACAAGTTATAAAGGATATCTATAAAATACTAGAGATTCGAGATATAAAGTTTCGTCCTAAAAAGAAACTAGCTAACTTGGATAATCCAAAGATTATAGTAAACCTAAAAGTAGTATATAGTTAAACTCGAGGCTATTTAGTATCTATATCTTATATTAATTATATGAAAAAGAACCCCAAAGGCCTATAGCAGGAGTATATATAAGTTTAGGGCAAATTTAACCGAGCCTATTATAATTACAGATATAATAATAATAGTAGAGTATATACCTTATATTACCTTAATATAGTACCAAAAGATCTAGCTTCTCCTAAGTTAGCCTCCGTAAAACCTTAATCTTTAAAATCACAAATACCCTCGAAATAAAGTAATAAAGCAAAGAGACTAATAAAGAGAGAAAGAGAGAAAGAGGAAGAGGGTAAGAATAAGAATAAAGAGGATAATTAAGATAAAGATATTTCGAGTATTATAGGAGATAATAGCGAGGACGATAATAGTAAGGAAGGTATGCCTCATAATCCATGGGATCTATTATACAGACTACGCAAGTTAAAGGGGGGTTAATAGTAGTTGAGAAGGGGAGGCAGAGGCAGGGGCAGGAGCGGAGGAAATACTAGAGATATTATAGCAAAGATAAATACAAATATTAGTGCGTTTAGTAACTGCGAATAGCTTTATTTTGGCTACCTCTATATAAGTTATATATACGAGTGTAATAGTGATTGCGCCCGCAGAATGCGGTATTTTGGTTACGGGCGATTTTTGGTGGGGTGCGCACGTGCCACAAATCAGACATCGAAGGTCGAAAACCAGATTCGAAAATCGCTTGGTCTTCTGATCCTTACGGCTTTCCGTAGAGAGCAGGAAAGAATAACACCCTGCGTCCAATTACAATAGGTTCACCATTCTAGAAACATGAGTACTGTCACTATTATGTACTCCACTCGCTACTCCTACATTGACTCTCTCCACCTTCATTACCAACTCGCAACCTGTTTGTGCAAACGTTCCATAGGCTCTGGAATAGTTTGTCTGGTGTGCGAGTAGCTACCAAAGACTGGAACGTTCCAAAGGTCCAGGGGCATTTGTCAGGTTTGACAACAAAGCCGGGGTAACGCGAGGACATTGGTACAGAAGAACAACCGCGCATCTATTGTAACCCGATTCCTACCCCGTCCCTTCACCGCCATAGTAGTCCTTGACTCCGCCCCTATGCCCCATCTTTCATCTTCGTCTCTCAAACTCAATACGCCAAGCGTAAATAGAACAATCATATTACAACTCATTTTCCCTCACTCGACTACTGGACTTCATGGCCTCGTGATCAAGATCATTCATTTGTATGGATTTCGTCTCGCCGTTGTCGCGCCCATTTTCGCCCCACTGGACAGTGTAGGTCTGCGAGTATGTAATCCCATCCCCATTCATGTCTTGTTGGCTTTGGTTTTGGCTAGAAATCAACGATTTCCCTGGCCGATTGACTGAAATGTTGCCTCCAATGTGACTATGGCTGTTATCGATATAGTACCTATTGCTCTTTGAATGGAGAGTAGTGCCAAGGACTTTAGGGAATAGTCGGACGAGGAGTACCCGGAGACTGGGCATGCAGGCGCAAATAATGCCAATGTTGATTTCGATCGTCGACCATTGGGAAACGGCCAAGTTGTCCCATGTTGGGTTGTTCGAGTTCGCGAAATGGACAAGGGATTGAAGGCGTATTATACTGACAACTGTGACACTGAACGCCTGTTGGCTTGGATTCGGACTTCGATGGTAGGAGAGGAAGACTTACAATGTACCAACAATGAACATCATTGCGACTCCGATCTTCTTCTTCCAGTGCAGCTGGAGACCAAACAGTTGAGATATTGGCAGAGCAAGCATCCAGCCATCGAGCACGATGCTGATCGCGGCATTAGACCAAGCGAGACCATTCACGTTCAAACAGGTCCCCTGATGTTCTCCGTCCCAACCCGACCAATAGTAACTAATAGGGCGGCATTGAAATATAGCAAGCAATACAAAAAGCATCCCAAAGCAAATATCGAAGATCACAGTTACCCAGAGGAGACGGCGAACCATAGTTCCTGGAAAGATCCGTAGGTAAAAGAAAAGGAGCGAGAGTTTCAATAATGCAACTTGGGCAAAATACAATATCTCTAAGGCATAGAAGACATGTATAAAGTCCGTGATTTTTGTGGGTGTAAGTGTCCAGATGTCTTTCCCCAGTCCGTAGGAAATGATAGTGCGCGAAGTTAATACGGTGCTCGGTATGCCAGTCACCAACGTTGCCAAAATGAACCAATCGTCTAGAGCAAGCTCTGAGTTCGCGAAGAATTTTGAGGAAAACCTTAAAAGCACGATTGCCCCTGAAATTATACCTAAGCTCACAGCCAGGGCGTAGTATGGCTTGCTCTTGTCCCGAATTGGAGCACCACAGGTTGTCTCAGTGACGTTCTTCGTAACTGATCTCAACATATTAGATGCATTTCCATGCGCTGGCGATCTCGAGATTTACCAAGTGATTCTATGACGGTGCAAGACTTTGTGACGCAAGTCGTCACATCTGTTTGCAGTGTTGCGTCGGAGCATATACATGTTTGGTTTGTAGCCGCGCATGGTGAGTTCACAATTGCACCCTCGAGGCATACCAGCTAGAATAACGTCAGCTGTTAGATCATTCCCTAAGTTGAACAATACGAACCGCACAAGTGGGTAGTTCAGCAATTACTGAAGAGAGTGAGCTCTCTGCCAGTGATGCCAGGAGGAAGAAAACGACGAGACTTGAAAGTGCTTTCATAATATCTACTCGGCCTTTCACAAGGGATACTCATCGAAAGAAGTCTTTATCCCCAGATTTCAGGGGACGAACCTTTGGGGGAAAAGGGCAGGGTCGACGAATCTAACAAATTATGGCAACGTCGGAATGAAACACGGGCAGGAAGTGCCGTTCGTCCTGTGGCATGGGATACCCAGCTGAGCTGTCTGAATATCCCGAAAGGAGAGGAGCCCGAACGATATGTGCATTTAGAAGGCGTCGAGATCCACTTTATTCTTCTCGAACCCATGTTTTGAACCATTCAGCTGGATTGTTCAAAAGCCGCCCCAGTTTCTCATGTGACAGCCGTCGGAGTGGCCACAGACCTCAGTCAATAGCTTCGGCAACACCACTTGATCGAGATAGGTTTCCCAGCCTTTCGGCCTTGGCTCGTGGCCATCTGCAACGCTTTGATGGTGTCCCCACGCTAGTCCTTCAAACTTCAAACTCTTTAGGGGGTTCGGCCGCTGGTGGCCAAACCGTCCCGGCCCGACGAATCTGAGGTTTCGCCTATTTCCCTTAAATAGGCGAGGGACGGCAAGTTAAGTGTTGGTTGCGATTAGGGGATCCTTTTAATCCGCTTTTATCATTGGAAGCAGGACGGGTTCCGGATTTAAACCATTTTATCGAGTTAAAGGCAGCATTTAATCAAAATCACGTGCGTGTACTAAGCCCAATAAAGCACATGTTTACTTGATTTCTGTGGCTTTTCTTAGTAATACGCGCATTACCAGAGGCTGGTATCATTAAAATTAGGTTGGATTACGCAATAAATCAATTGTCATCATATCCGATATCAGGGGGAAATTCCCGGTTGCGATTTTGATCTTGATCTTCTGCGCACGGACTAAGTGCACGCGAAGAAATCAACAAATCAATTTGGTTTCCGCTGTACCTCGCCTGTTTAGGAAGTCTTGCGACAAAGCCGTTGAAGAACGAACTCTAGTTGGTTCCCTCCAGACGCCACCGATGGGTAAGCTTAATGAGACGGTTGTCCTTTTGGTCGAAATATGGAAGGAGTTGAAGGCCTTCATGACTCAAGAATCCTGAGTCAGTCAAGTGAAATCAAACATCAAGCTTGCACAGTGGACTATAAGGGCGATCTGGCTTTGACTCCTAAGCAGCTAGTGGGTCACATTCAGTCGAAAACGGAAGCGTAGCACATCAAATCAGAGCTTCGCATGAATAACCAAATAGGACGTTCGCTAATTTGACGAATGGCTCTCACATGGTCTCGCATCCAGTATGGCGACGCGAAACGGAAAGGGCTTTAGATGGCCTGGCCAAGGGCAGTTCGTTCTTCGATTAAAATCGGATTTGCGATGCGTATTACGTGGTTGTGGCGATCATCGACCCCACTCTTAACGAAAGGGGCCATAAAGACCCCTTTTTGTCGACAATTGGGGGGCATTTCCGTGGAAGCATCGGCTTGGACGCCTGTACGTAGATCATATGTCGCTGTGCTGTTGCCATAGAGGCTTCTACATCTAAAAGTTTAAGAGACAGGGTGTGCACGTGCGTTCACTATGCAACACCCGTCTCCGACATATAGCTGCACGGTGTTGATAACACCGCGCTTGCACGGGCCTTTCCAAAAGTTTACAGCGAATAGAGGCTCTTTAAGGCACCCGAGATTCCTATGTTGGGGATATAAACGAGGTTTGGGGGTGTTGTTACCAACATCGTGACCTCAGCCTTTGGGCGGGGGATAAGAGTTGTAAATTGTAAATGGAAGCATCGGCTTGGACTCCTGTACGTGATCTTAGCTTTGGGCCGGGGAGGGGACAGTAGCTCTGATCCCTTTTCACAAAATGTAATCTCGAACTGTGGTAAACGATCACACGAGGCACTGTCGCTTACATCCCTCGACGAATCATAGAGATAAATGAATTCGTCAATCGACAAGGGTCGAAAACTGGCTCTCTGTAGCAACAACACCAAGTGGACCGCCCAATGGACCGAACACCAATGCAGAAGGAGTCGGAGATAGTCAAACAAGGAATCGTGACAGCCTAAATATGTTTAGTCTTGGCTATTTTCATCAAAATCTTCATGATCTGGAAGATTATCTCAGAAGATGCTTTCTTCAAGGGGCGGTCATAAGACGCGTTTTGAACTCTAATACTTGTTAAAATAGACTATACATCAAGAAGGAGGAGGACTGTCATATCCAATCTCACGATCTATGAATTGCATCGCTCTCACCAAAAGTGTGACTTGAACAGTATGCCTCTCACTCCACTCATCATCCTCATACCTCCTCCTCCCTGCCGACCCAGATGATGAACTTTGTGGGCTCTTCGAGTCTTCTCTCACAGCCGCATCACAGCAGAGGAGGTGGTCCATATTCTGCAACAGATGCCAGACATCTCCAGCGCTTTGGAATCGTGGTGCTAGTGCAGTCGTGAGTTTGAGAAGGCTTTGAATCTTCTGCATCTCAAAACTCTCTTCTTCTTCCTCATCATCGGTAGAGAAGCCAAACTTTTCGCAATTCTGCTCGACTAGGAAGGTGATCATTGGTGATACTATCCACGACAAGCTAATGAAAAATTAGCTGGACGAGTTATCATGACTGGCAGGTTTCTGGCTTACATTGTCCCTGGAATTGCTTCCAATGAGACGTTTGCAAGGAGGCTGGCAACTTTCGAAGATACTTTCTCAGATGCATCTTTTACTTTTGATAGAGCTGTTCGATGACAGCTTCTAGCCCACGTTCTAGAGGTGTTGGATAATGTAAATTGATACAGTGCTGCAATGCTCGAGCTATTGAAGGTTAGTGTTTATTTAAACTCATGCCCTTGAAAGGTATTCTGGAACGGAAGGGGGACTCACTAAGTTATGATAGAGAGGCAATGTGATCTCGTCAGGGCTACCATATCCTCCGATGCGCCTTCGCTGACTTGGTTGTCCATGCAATTGAGGTTTGGTTTTCCATGTTCCTCAACCAGTTCCAGAAGTTCTGACTCGAATCTTGCGGCTTGTAAGTATCTGGATAGATAATCGTGCACTTCACCTTCTCCGTCCTCTTCGTCCAAAGTATCCACGGATTTTGGTGTTGTGCCCTCCAATTGCATCCGAAATAGTACGGATCTTTGAGACCTCAAGATCAAGTTTAGAGTCCGGCCAAGTTTGCATAACATGACAAAATCCTCGACCATCTTCACCTTGCCCTCCTCAGAAGAGAAGTTGTGGAACATGATCTCTCTGTTAAACTCCGATCGGAGATCTTCAGGATCACACAACATCTGGTCCTCCTCAATGCACAACCGAAATGGCCGCCTCATCGCGTAGGATATGAATGCGTTTCGAGAAATGCAGCACCAATATAAGATATCGCAGCGTTTGGGCAACATGTTAGTGTTCGCGGAGGATTTACGCAGAAACTGTTTGGAATGGTAGATAGCTCGGTCCGCCCAAAGACTATTTATTGTTATGTCGAGTTTTGGGGGACGCCACAGTGACAAGAGAAGGGCGGTCTTAGCCAACACAAGTTCTTCCATCTCGCTCCACACTTCGCAACGAGAATACTCGTATTTCTCCTGTGCAAAGATTTAGTTTAGCGTATACAGTGGCAAAGGAGGACTTACTGTGAGCAGGCGGAAGTACTCAGCTTGCACCTCACACACAGATTGGAAACCGGCGCGTTTTACCTGGCTGTCCTTGGCATGCTGAATAGGAAGTCAGACCATACTTGCAAATGGTAACTAGACACTTACAGCAAAAGCAGCGAACATCATTGCGTTGAACATGATAGCTAGGAACATCCCAAAGAACTGTTCTTCACTGAGAACAGAGTGATGCCACCAGAAGTTTTGTTCATCGATGATGGGGCAAAGTGGGTGTACATTTTCGAAATAGATTTTGATCATCTCTTGGCGTGTCGAGGTGTCCAAGGACGGGTAGGTTGAGTCACTCATTAGAGGCGAGGGAAACGAGTCGGTGAGACCAAGGCATGTTGTGGCATTAAGAGATAGAGCTTGAGACGGGTTTGGAAGGCTGTCGAAGTCATTTTGAAAGTACGAATTATCTGAATCTGTCCAGGAATCGGCATTGCTGCTTGCAAGAAACTCGTTCGGCGTTTGAGCACTGGAGTCAACTGACGGTACCGAGTCCCAACCTAGGTCTGGCTCTGGCAGATTGTAGAGAGAGTGCAAATCGTCCTAGTTTGCATGTGTTAGAAAACGAGTGACTAGGCAATACACAAGCAGCTGGAGGGGAGGCAACCATCATAGAGACGTCCTTCATCGTTTCGCCTGCAGCAAGAAAAGTACGACTGTCAAGCTCATCTCCTAATAGCTGCAGGACTTCTTCCAAGCCTGCTCTTCTGTAGGGGTCGTTCATGGCAGTCGAGAATGTGGGGATCGGAGATCGCTGTAGTTGGGCCACTGGATGGTGGACCTATGCGAAGCAGCCACAGGGGCAGTCAAATGAGAGTGCTGATTTATCGCAGCACACAAAGAGTGGACAATTCAGACCAGGATTTCTGGACAGTGGGATCATGGGGAGGTTGGTACGATCAGGGTGATATTTCGGGAGTGGGGAAAAGCTTTGACTGCTCGCACTTTGGCGTACCACGAGCCCACCAACTAGCAGCGATAGGAACTCTCTTTCGCCGAGATGGAACGGGTAGTGTAGAATTCGCTCAGAAATTGGGCAAGAGTATTCGCACGTTCTCGATCACTCTCATTTTGCAATCGGTTTGGAGGTTGTGGCGTTGAACCATGGATTCTGGATCCCAGGAAGGCGGGGTACAGTCTGGGGAAACCCCACAACGTAGAAGTGGGGCACCGAGGGATGGGACCTCCACATTCTTTCACAACTCCGTTTGGAGCAGAGCTTGGAGCGGCAAGGTGAGTGTGGTGAGTGGGTGATCAAGCGAGTACAACTTGTGTACGCCTCTCGAGCTGCTTGCGCAATGCAGGGCATCACCGAAAGATCTCGTGATGAAGCCTCTTTCATATGGACTTCGCGCATCTTCTCTTCTCTTTCAACCGTTCAATTGTTCATAAGAACATATGGCACCACTGCTAGCCATCTCTAACGTGCAAGCTCTTGAGGCAGTCTTCGAAGAAGCATGCGAAAATGGCTCGATACCATGGGCTGTGCTTACCGCCATCAACAGCACAGGCACATTCCAGTACGAGAAAGCTTTTGGTATTCAATCTTTGGAAAGAGGTAAAAATACTCCTCTCACGACGGGTACTCTACTCTCATGGCTCTGGCTAGTTGCACTAAGATAGTTACAACCGTTGCCATCTTACAGCTTGTCGAGCAGGGTCAGATTGGACTCGACGATGATGTTTCTGTTCACCTTCCTGAGCTCTCGAACTTGAAGATTATTGCTGGATTTCAAGATGGCCAACCAATTTTGGTAGAACGAAAGAATGTAGTTACATTACGGTATGTTGTAACGCTGAAAATTGTGTGGGTGGACATTAATATACTCTAGACATCTCCTCACTCACTCCTCTGGCATGACCTACTTTTTCATGTCTCCCCTTCTGGCAATATATCTATAACCCGTCACGAAATCTAATAGATCATCACCACCAAAGACTGTTATTATATCTTACAGCAGCCTAAGCATTTTCGAAACAGGAACATCTTGGCTTTATAGTTCCGGTCTTGACTGAGTTGGACTTCTCATTAGCCGTCTCTCCAAGGAAGACCTCGAAGTATATTATCAAAAGAATATTTTCGCTCCCATAGGCATCAAAGACATGACTGTTTGGGCAGAGAAACAAGGAGAGCTGGCGACCCGACTTGCAGATCTCTTTCATTCGAGATCCTGTGAGGCAGATGGGAGCAGAAAAGCAGTTCCATCCGGAAGCCAAACATGATTGCCAGAGCAAGCGAAGAAATGGGAGGCCAATGTCTTTTTGCACCTATGACATCCATTCCGAGAACCCTCGAGAGTCTACTTCTCGGCGATGAAAGGCTGCTGAAGAAGACCGCCGTGTTGATGTTCCAGTCACAACTTTCCGAGGAGAGCCATCGAGCACTTCAACGAATTTATGAAACCAAGCTAGCTAATGGTCCGATCAGCATAGGAACTTTTCTGCCCGATTTTAAGTATGACTAGGGACTTAGTGGTTTGTTGACAATGGAAGACATGAAGCAAGATTGCCAGATTTGGCGACGGAAAGGATGCTTGAACTGGAGTGGAATGTTTAATTGTTACTGGGCGAGAATTAATTCAACTGTGGAGTAATCTATCAGAACTAATGATGCGCCATTTGCAGTTCTTGGATCGGGGGCTGGAGTATGTGGAGAGTTTGGCGCACAAGTCCTTCCAACGGGGGACCAACAAATCAAGAAACTCATGACTATATTTGAGAAGACGGCGTGCAAAGAATATTGAGAAAGAGAAGCTGTAGAAAGAAATTAAATCAACGAGTTTCTACAGGACCTGATTTAATACCAGCAACCTCTCAACTTTTACACCGAAAATTGAACAACCGAACAAGCCTCTTTTCAACATCACATCATATTCTTATCCCATCCCCACCAACACAAATGATTTTAAGTTTTTCCACAAGTAACAGGTATGAGAAGATTCAGAGGGAGGTTAATCTTAAAGGGCAGATAATGCCAAAAGATATGTGCTCGCCTTCTACTGTTTACGTGAGTGGCCTTTAAGGCTTTTGTTCGGTTTCGGCTCGCTTATATTTTGCCCCTGAATCCCAAACAGTGTGTCAAAGAATTAATCACATTAATAAGATTAATCATAATTAGATTAGAATAGAATTTGATTAACGTAATTCAGATTTTTTTTTGATTTGATTAGAATAATTAATCAGATTAATCAGATTAATCATAATTAATGAGTTTTTTTTCGTGAATAGATTAGATTAATGGCCATTAATCCAATCTAATCTATTCATTTGACACACTGATCCCAAAGGCACGCCTCCCGGGCCCTCACCCCACATTCAGCATTCACTCACAGAAAGCCCATAACCTATGCATTATTATTTCCCAAATATCACGTGTTTTTGTTGCACATAGCACAGAGGGTGTCTACGGTTCTACGTAAGTAAAGGGCAGGCGACGAGGAACGAATTGATCGACCTATGGAAAAATTGACTCAACAGGCCCCCCATATCTAACCACTCTGAACCTCTACTTTCCTCTCTGTTCAGCATTCATGGCAGAAAAACCACGTTCTTTTGTTATATAACCTATTTCGATGGCAGACTCTTATACGAATTCAATAGTTGTACAATTAACTAATTCGTCGAATCATCGAATCATCAGTTGCGAGCGAATCGACTTGATCAACTCGCTCAAATCCTTACCACCCACCACACAACTTTCCGCTCAATTCAATCTAGCCTTAGAAAACAAATAGTATTTCCTCCCTTAATGTCTCTTTATTAAATTTCTAAAACAATATTTCAATCTTGGCCGTCTCACTTTTCTTTATCTATGACTTCTTTGTCCTTGAAGCACCCGCCAATCAACCCCTTCATCCATTCTTACTACTCGAAAAGGAGAATTGTATCATTGCCTACTGTGCCATTTGGGTTATCACACATTTGCAAACCTTGAGCGATTTGAAAGGGGAGCGAAGTCGAAGTCGAAGCCAAAGTCTCGTTGACAACGATAGAATCGAGTTGATGAGACGAATCGATGGGACTTGGCGAAGGCAAATAATACAATTCTCCATTGCGGTTAAAAATTCTGCTTCAAGATCTAAATTAGGATCATTTAGCTTCTAAAAGGACTGGAAAAGAAGGCGATTTGTGGCAAATGTAAACCAAGGGGAATAATGGCTGGGAAAGTTGTCCGCCAGTTGAATGACCGAATTCGACGAACCGAATGGAAGTGAGCACGTAATATGACCACCACTACACTCAACGGGTTTGTTTCGGATTCTAATTGGCTACTTTACATTCTGAGAGATTCAAAATGAGGTGGATAATTAATCAACGCAGGTGCAGGGGGATGACAGTGGGGAAGGTCGACCAACATGGCGAAAACGCCTCGTCGATTACCGTGGTTTTCGGACTTCGGTCAATGACTGCTTTTCAATCCGTGGAAGGAATTAAACTCAGTTTTGCGACGTGCAACAAAGCAATAAAGTCACGTGATTTTGAGCAGCCTTAACAGTCAATCCTTAATTCTTTATCGAGATCATACCTAGGTAAAGCATTATTCCTCCTTCCAAACTCCCGAATAGGGCTGGAGCCGAGCTTTAGCCGAGGTAGCAATGACATCGTATCTCGCGTCGCCTTTTCAACGCCTTTGAACATCTCCAAACCTGATTATCCCGACTTTTTATAGAAAGTACTGAACTTCTCCTCATTGAACATGTCCTCATTCAAGAACTTTGCGCTGCCATTTGCGAATTCAATTGGTTTGCGCATGTAGATGCCATCGCTCGCACACTCAGCGATCTGGCCAGTGACATCCTCCTCGAGAAACCTGTCGAACGCGTCCAAAACGGTCTTCATCGGCGTCATGTGTTCTGGTGGCACTACCAAGTGCATATTTGGGTTGATTCCAGTGTCCACTGGCCCGGGAGCAATGGCATTGAGCGTGATGTTCTCGTCTCGATGGATTTTAGGCGCTACAGACCGGACGAGCCCAACTATCTACATCGATCATATTAGCATCCAGATCCGGCATCAAACATGGAAAAAGGAACGAATAATGAATGGATGGACATACTGCATGCTTTGCTGCGCTGTAAGAAGGGGCCAGATACATGGGATAGATTCCCGCCATACTGCACGAAACCACCATCCTACCACCGTCGCCAGTCGCGCTCTTGCGCGCATAGTATCTGAACAGACGCAACCCGAAGAAGACCGAATTGAGATCTACTTCAATGGTGCCAAGATCGGGCCTTTTGAGCTCTTCCTCAGAAGTTGGCAGCCAATACACAGACTCCCGCTCCTCAATCCCAGCATTGGCCGCAAAGAAATCGATCCGCCCACCCCATTCATAGGCTTTCTTGAACATCGCTGCACTCGAATCCCAGTCAGAGACATCGCAGTGGAGGAAGAGTGCATCTGGGCCAAGATCTTCTTGGGCTTTCTTGCCTTTCAGGTCGTCAATATCGGCCAACACAACACGAAAACCACGAGCTATTAGGTGCTTCGCAAGTGCGAATCCGATTCCAGATGCAGCACCAGTTACGATAGATATTTTCATTGTTGCAAGTCTATCTTGACTAGTCGAGTTTTGATCTTCCTCGATGTGCTTCTGTCCCCAAAAATCAACAACTTCCAGAGGTGTATTATCCAGTCATTGACCTCCTCAGTTCCAGATTTGGATCTGTAAAATCGACCGAGGAGTCAGACTAACTGCCGGCCTGGAGGAAGGCTTGTGTCTGCCTGCCTGGAGGAGCATTGGAGACTCGGACTCTACCCACATTGCCCCTCTCTCCCCGCCATACCCACTCCAAAGTTTGTGCAGAACCTGTTGGAAGGGAGTCCCCCACGTCTGTGATAGAACCACAATTGTGAGAGCGGGGTCTGTAGAGTCACTGAGGATGTCTGTGGGAACGATGGTCTACTTTCTCGAGCAGACTTGCGAGTGCATCGCGGCCATTGGTCACATGATTTAAAGACTGCTCTTGGATCCTCTTCTCGCCTCATGTTTTCCTTTCCAAGAATCATTTCCAAGAATCTCTTCCATTGTTTATTAAAGCCCAGCTCTCGAGTAATACTCCATAATATCCTGTAACTCAGAATCTACCCATATCACTTATCATCGCCATGACAGTCGACTTCGATAACCCTGGCGACACAGTTATGCGGCCAGCATCGCTGGCCCATGTTTTCCTTCGGACCAACAAGTTTACGGATATGGTTGCTTTCTACAAGAAATTTTTGAACGCAGAGGCACGCTTCGAAAGCGGGCGCATCGCCTTCCTCTGTTTCGATGAAGAGCATCACAGAATCGCCATCAGCGCAATGCCGGGAACAGGGGATAAGATTCCGACAAGTGCTGGACTTGAACACATGGCCTTCACTTTCAACACTCTGGAAGACCTCGCACTTGCATATCGCCAAAGGAAGCAGCTAGGGATACTGCCCACGTGGTGTGTCCATCATGGCATCACTATCTCGATTTATTACAAGGACCCGGATGGCAACCAGCTTGAGACACAGGTCGATTGCTTCGACACCGTGGACGCGGCTACTGATTTCATGAAGACGAAGGAGTTCCAGCAGAACCCCATCGGCACAGATTTCGATCCTGAAGAGCTTGTTCGACGGCTGCAGTCTGGAGAAGACCATGGCTCAATCAAGAAGCGTAATGAATTCGCACCGAGGAGCGTTCCGCCGCTTCCTGTGAGATGAGTGCAACTTGCATTGGTGTTGATTTGAAATTGACTCGGCGAAGTCGAGGTTAAGGGCAATTCAGCTCGTGCGCCAGAAGCAGCCACAAAATCTACTCATTCAACACTATCTCCGCTTCAAAACATGATTTTGTTCCACATTCCAATTCGTTTTCTATATGAGGGTTTGTCAGAATACAATATCGTCCACCATAGTGATATCACCCGTTTGAATGTCAAACTGGCGAGCAATGGCTAGGCCCATGTCTTGAGCAAAACGAGCCTTATCTAAAGTCCCACTATAACGAACAACACCCCGTGTATGCCACATCGCTTGAACAGGAGCATTCCAGCATGTGAGCAAAGTAGTATTACACATCTGCGTCTCAATATTCGACAAAATACTATCATCGCTAATCCAAAACTCGTAGATCGTCTTGACGTCAAGGAGGTCTTCCGAGTAGTAAGCCTCGGTATTTGAACCAAAAAGATCAGATGCATACAGTGGTCTGGATGATACATCATGATTCGGTCTATCATTCCCTGCGCTGGACCAGGTGTCCATAGTGTCTCGAAGTACTTTCGGCCTCTTTTGACTCTCCTCTCACTCTCGCCTTCAGTGTTCATTGCCTGCGTTCTTGAAATATTATTAGACCTCTGAATTAACATCAAACCTCGAGTAGAGTATCTTCCCACTCACCTTGGGGCGTAGAGGTCAATCTCATCAGGCGGTAGAGCCTGGAAAAGAGGGCCTAGAGCCTGTCCAGAGCGAGGGATGCCATAAAGCACAGCTCCTTTCAACAGCGCCTCTTTAATCCTTCGTTGGACTACTTTTCTATCTTCAACGGGCAGATCGACTGTCGCCAAGCGATAGAGCTCTGGCATGAGCTCGCCCTTATTTGCAGCAGCAAGACCTGCAGCCTTCGCTGATCAGTGGACAGTTATGATTTATGGATTGGGGATATCGCACTGCAAGAATGTACCATTTTCCTTTCGAATGGTTATTCACTCCCTCTCGGGCTCGGAATTCGGACAGGAAGTCAAGTGGCGCCATTGCTCAAAGTTGAAGATTTCGATGGCCGAAGCAAAGCATATGCGATTTGCGGCTCGATGAATGAAAGACTACTGCTTTCTCCAATGAGGGAAGCAGCTTGGTGTGAAACCTTGGCTATCGAATATACTAGTATCTTCTATCTAAGTCGTACATCAGATATGTTTCGCAGAAAACCAGCTCGTAGCCAATGGGGTCTGCCAGCATCTCGCCACTTCGGACAACTCTTCAAACCGGAAAGAGCGAAAGACCGAATGGCGAAGCCTGCAAAATGCGGAGCCGTTATCGAAGTCATTTGTTGAAGCTCCTTCTGTTCATGTGCGCTGGCTTAGTCGCAGAAACCCCACATTCGTGGCGGGGTCCCCGTGCGGCCCAACGTCTGAAGCGGGCCATTCTATAAACCAACCGCCTAGCATAGCCAGTGACCCAACTAACGGCCATGGGCATTGAAGTCACATGTCTCAATTTAATACATGGTGCTCTAGCAACTAAATAATTTCCTTATTATAGTCTTCTTCTCTTTCCTTAATCATTGACTGCTTCACTCGACATTCAAATCATGTATACTCTACCAAGCCTTCCCTGCGCTTTCCCAAACTGCTCTATTCCGGAATTCATAGACTTGCCAGCCGTGTCCGCCCATTTCACTAGAGTGCTGTCATCCCCCAGCAAGGATGATTTCACGCCAGACGCGATATGGAGAGACAGCTTCGCCATGACCGGCACACTCCGCACCTTCTACTCCTCAGACTCCGTTCTAGAAGCGTGGGCGAACACTTCGAAGACACACCATCCTTCGAACTTTTGCTCTTTTGGCGAACCACAGATTATTCGCGCTCCGGCTGGCGCGGCGTGGGTCAATTTCGGGTTCAACTTTCTGACGAATGGGACACCGAAGACGACTTGTAGTGGATTCTTGTCGGTTGTTCCGATGGAAGATGGAGAGTGGAAGATCTGGATGATGAGGACGATTCTTGAGCAGTTGGTGGGACAGCCGAGTGTTGATGTTTATTCGCCAGTCAATCCAATTTTGGAGGTAGCTACTGGGGGGGCTACAAATGGGATGAATAGGGGAGAAACAAATGGCCATACTCAAGGTGGCTCTCATTTGAAGGGGCCAAGCAATGCCCATGACCTCAATGGTGCCACTCATGCCAATGGCTTGAATGGTGCTAATGGCACACAGAGCCCAGAAAGTTTCAATGGTATCAAGAGGGACTTCGAATGTGTTATCATTGGTGGAGGACAGGCAGGTCTTGCTGTTGGAGGACGCTTGGCGGCTCTTGGAGTGACTTATGTGATCTTGGAGAAATTCGACGAAGTCGGGGATAACTGGAAGACGCGATACGATTCAACGAAATGTATGTCAGACCTCCTAACTTCTTTCGAACGATGCTGACTCCTGTAGTACACACAATTAGAGAATTCGGTAAGCCCCAGACTTCAAGAAGTATTGTTATTAAGCAGATTCTTACGTTCACGAAGCTCATTTGCCGTTTGAACGCACATTTCCAAAAGATTCCTATCCGGAGTTCCTTACCAAAGATATGTTATCTGTTGGGTACAAGAAATGGGCGCAGACATATGGCATTGTAAGTTTCACGAAATTATGCCAGAGGTCATCTTAATGTCTAACTTCTGAACAGAATATCTGGTGCTCCACGAAATTTCTGTCTGGGTCGTGGGACGCGGGACGAGAAACGTGGTCACTGAATATACTACGGCATGGCCAAGACTCAACAATTTATTGCTCTAACGTGGTTTTTGCAACGGGTGCAGGCTCTGATGTGCCCGTATCACCGACTTATGAGAACCAGGTGCGTTCTCGGCCTTGTTAAAGCTTCATCGTGAGCATGCTGATATGTTGGAACAAGTAGGCGGCGTTCAAGGGCATAACTCTCCACTCCGGGGCTTACAAATCGGCGTCTGAATGGAAGGGTAAACGTGGCGTTGTTGTTGGATCAGCGAATACTGGTGAGCTGAACAAGACCCTTGGGGATTCCAATTTCTTGCTGATGGAACAGCTCATGATGTGGCGGATGATATGCTGGCGGCGGGCATGGCATCAGTGACGATGGTTCAGCGATCACCAACCTGTAGGCCTCCTCCCATTAACCTTTGGTGAGTTCAAAGCAAGACTAACGGCGTAACGATAGACGTAATTCCCGCCGAACATTACAAAGAAACCCATGACAGTAAATATAACCCCCCCCCCTCCTGGCTTCTGAAACTGATATTTCTAACCGATGCACAGAAGTCTACAACACCCACGTCCCTACCGACATAGCAGACCGAATCTACTTCTCTAGCCCGGCAGCCCTAGGTAGAATCATGAGCAGAGCAATCTTGCACTCCAAAGCCGCGCAAGAACCCGAACGCTTCGATGCACTTGAGAAAGCGGGATTCCTCTTCGACCGCGACGGCGATATCATCTATCAGATATTTGAGCGTTTTGGGGGGCATTATATGGATGTTGGGACTTCGGCGAGGATAGCTTCTGGGCAGGTATGTCAAACTCTCCCTCCAATTTACTTTCTCCTAATGCTACGAGCAAGATTAATGAAATTATAGATCCAGATGAAATCCGATTCCCTCCCTATCTCATGGGTGGAAGATGGCCTAGTCTGTAGCAACGGCTCCCACATCCGCGCGGACGTCGTCGTCTTCGCAACGGGATTCATCGGCAACCTGCGTCTTCTTGTTGCTGAGCTCTTCGGGCACGGGGTCGCCGGTCAGCTTGAGGATTTGTGGGGTTTGGATGAGGAGGGGGAGTTGAAGGGTGCTTTTAAACCGTGTGGACGTACGTATTATAATCTGTTCAAGGAGATAACGTGCTGATGTATGGACATAGATCCAGCATTCTGGTATCATGCGGGTGCGGTTGGGCAGGCGAGGTATTTTTCGAGGTTTATTGCGCTGCAGATTAAGGCGAAGACGCTGGGGACGCCACTGACTGTATATGATGGGACGAGACGTGCGGAGAAAGTCAGTATGTAGATTGAAGTCATAGCAGATGCTTTGAATGAGACCCGATATCTTTTCAGCTCAATGTCTCGACATCAATTAGTAGTATTGGGATCCGTTCATCAGGACGACGATGCTCCTGGGAGTCCTCCTTACTTCAAGCACAGTCCCACGAACTTCTAAGCTGCACTCCTACGCATGAAACCCATGTCTTTTTTGCCAATATGCCAATGTCCACCACAAAACCTGATGCGAAAAGGGGCATCACATGGTCTCTCCTCTCCCCCTCCCCACGAGTTTACGTGAATGACCGATTCCTATTGAGGGCATGACAACGATTTCTTGGGTAGCTGGCAACGCTCCTCCAACTCAAAAGCTTATTGCACGTCGCACTCCTCTCGGTTCGTCCCTTACCCTAAATAGAGGGTTGCGTCACGTGAACAAAAGGGGTTTCTATAGGTACCTAGGTAACCACTTTGAGAGAAATCTCACGAGCTCGGCCTTTCGGCCTGCAATGGCTTTAAATTAATATCCGAACACCGAGGAGGTATGTTTCAAGTACTTCTCACAGAAGCAGCCATCTTGACGGGTCGCCTAGCGTGGTCCTTGGAAGTTCACTTCACTTAAGAGATTCCCCACTCGGTTATCCCCCACCTACAAGATCCTCTTTCTGCCAAGACTCTGCAAGTGCGAGTAAAGTCCCGTGCTCACAAGATGTTTGTGCTTTGCTCCCAGCTCCGCGTACTTTTGCGGTATGGGGTCTCCTCTTCCACCGCGCTCGTTCAACTTCTGGGGCTAGTTGAAAGGCCCTGGGCTTAACCCACACTCCACAGATAAAATTGGAGTCAACAAACGGAGAGCCTCGGCGTTGAAGCTTTTTTCGTGACTGAGCTCAGTGCTCTTAGCCCATCTATCGACTGATCTCGAGAATCAGATGTGACATTATTTTCAAGACCACCCCATCCAGCAGCAGAACCAGAGCTTTGTTCTCCTTTCCCCAGCATTAATTTTCCTCAGAAGCAAAACTTCTGAACCATTCCAGCGGTCCCTCTTAAGCAATCCCTCCAGAAACCCTTCCTCTTCACAAAAATGGGAGACACCTCTCTAATAACCTCAATCCCAGTCCTCATCATCGGCGGCGGCTGTTTGTCTCCCCATCTCTCCTCCTTCCCCCTTTCCCTGCCATCTCAACCTACTCACATCTCCCTCCCTCCCAGCATGCGGCCTCTCCCTCTCAATCTTCCTCTCCGCCCACTCGATAGAACACATCCTCTTCGAGCGCCACCCTTCAACATCCACCCTACCAAAAGCCCACATCATCTCCCAACGCACCATGGAGATCTTCCGCCAGTACGGTATCTCCGAAGATATCATAGCAGCCGGTACACCACCGCACCAGATGAGCCAAATTGTGTGGCAGACAAGCCTTGGTGGCGAGGGGCCATTGGATAGGAAGGTGTTGGGTGTGCATGATACGTGGGGATGTAAGGTGGGTACGGAGCGGCATTCTGTCTATCAGTAAGTCCTCTGAAAATATCAAAATATTGAGAGCGGGAATTGGGTTGGTTTGGTTGGGAGGGAACGAACTGATGTGATGGTATAGGAGAGATGCCCCGCACATGCCGTCCAACCTCCCTCTTCTTCGCTCAGAACCGGTTTTGCGGGCACATGCAGAGAAACATAACCCAGGCAAGATCCTCTTCAACCAAAAAGTCGTCGATTTCAAGGACGAAGGAGACGCGGTATTAGTCCACGTTGAGACTGTAGACGGAAGACAGCTTATGTACCGCGCTCAATACGTATTTGGCGCCGATGGGGGCAAGACTGTGGGTGCTGCACTGGGCATACAGATGGAAGGCCCGAAACAACTTCGCAAAATGGTTTCCGTGCATTTTAAGGCAGATTTATCTCAGTACTGGGATGACCGCACCTGCATTGCGCACTTCGCGAACCCGGAGAGTGGATCAGGGAGAAGAAGTGGCTCGATGCTTCCGCTAGGTCCATCATGGGGACGGCACTCAGAAGAGTGGCAGATGCATTTCAGCACCGACGTTGGAGCCTCAGAGTTCTCTATCGAGGACGCAAAGCCACGGGTCCGCGTTTTGCTGAAGCTGCCAGATCTTGAATTGGAAGTCGTCACCGTTTCGTCCTGGGTGATGGAGCGAGTGCTGGCCGATTCGTACAGAAAAGGGAGGATATTCATCGGTGGAGACTCGGCGCACCGTCATCCACCCACCACTGGTCTTGGTCTCAACACTGCGGTACAGGATGCTCACAATATTGCGTGGAAATTGGCCCTCGTACTGAAAGGAAAAGCTTCTCCTTCGCTTCTCGGTACTTATGAAAGCGAGCGACGGCCGATAGGGAAGCAAATTACGGACTAGGCATTCTTCACTTAGAGGAATCACGGTGTGATTGCTGCAGCCATTAGGTTGCAAGAAGCACAGCTCGAACGCAATCGCATCCATTTCGAGGCCCTTCTCGACGAAACTTCAGAGATAGGGAAAGCGTCTCGTGCGACCCTTCAAAATGTCATTAATAGTCAGGTAATCGAGTTTGGAGCCCATGAAATGGATCTTGGCTTGTTCTACCCCCATGGTTGTGTGATTGCAGATGGCACGTCACCCCCTCCCCCGGACCCAATACATGAGAAATACACACCAACTACAACGCCCGGGCACCGTTTACCGCACGTCTGGCTGGAACGTGAGGGGAAAGCTTTCTCGACACACGATTTGATAGGCCAGAATGGTGATTTCTTGCTCATCATAGATCGTGATGGCCAGCCTTGGGTTGGGGCCGCAACGCAGGCGGCCAAGGAAAGGAATATCGGGATACGAATTGCGCAAATAACCGGTCCGTTCAAAGGAGTAGGAGAGAACGAATATCTGGATCCTGAAGGGAGATGGGAGCTGTTGAAAGGGTTCAACAAGGGTGGAGCAATACTTGTGAGACCCGACAATATCATTGGCTGGCGAGCATTGGGACCAGGGAATTCCAGTGCCGTTTCCGCAGCCTTTGACAAGATCTTGGGGACTTCTGAAGTCTCCGTGGATGGCCACGGTGTAGACAAATTTTGGAACAAATGGAACAATCCAAGATGATCGTTGGATTGAAAATTTCTCTGCAATGGGGATAGGCTAGTTGGGAGGTAAAATGAGAATCAAAGTCCAAGTTCGCTTGATCTTGGATATCCATCACACATTCGAAAATAACTTCAACCGCTTCCAAGTGTGTCATATCAACAGTGAATAGCATTTCCACCGCACATTCGTAGAACCCAAGCTTTTGGTACAATTGAGAGGCACCACAACCCCGATGGAAAAACTTAAAAGTCTCGCTGCTGCACCCGATGGGAGGCACGTTTGGACGAGCGGGTTGTTGGCCAGACTTTCTGATCCGGAAGCTGTAGCCACCCACCTCCACTTGTATCGAATCAAGCTTGATTCGTGAAGTCCGAGGAGCAGAAACGCTCCAGAAGGGTGCGTATATAGCCCATATTGTCATCCTCCCACTCTACAGAGCTGAGACCAAGTCCAGTTGCTGCCTCTGGCTGAGCTTCTAGGTCGCTCTCTGCAACGTAGATTTACAGTTTTGCAAGCCACCAGTACTCTTTCGCATGCTTCACGAAGCCAAGTCTCTTCGATTGGCGTGTTGTGATTTGTTTCTTGTGTATCTCCCACCCACTCTTCCAGCGCGACAGGGCACGGTCGACGTTATCATTGATGATTTTGCTGTAGGAAATTGCGTGTGCTGTGCGGATGATGATGTGAAATGCTATAAATACAAATTAGATACATGCCACCGAATGATTATCTGCCGTGAGGTTGTGACGAACCATTGATTATGATGAAATAGTGGAGAGGAGTGAGTGTTGAAAGGATGCATTTCTCCTCTTCTCCGAAATCTTCTGCTAGGAGCAATTTGAGGATCCGTTCCAGCGAGCTTGGTTCCGCAGAATTGTGATTGTAAGCTTTCTGGAAGCAGTCTGTACTGTCCACGGCTTCGTAAACATCCTCGGGGCATGGGAGATCTACCTTTATCTCCGCCAAAGCTAGCCTCGGTGGGTAATTATGGAAGATGCAGAAGCCACTATCCAAAATGAATATATAGTACATGACTCTGGGGACGGCAGTCAGCTTCAATGTCGCAACTAAGGGATGGATTTTTTTGTCAAGGTCGAGCAATCATCGGAAAACTCACCGTACACGTGTTTCATAAATCGACCACAAATACCAGTCGAACTGTAGACCTGGTCCCATGGCAGCAGGCAACGAGCTCTGTGCTGTTGTCAAACGTAATGCTCTAGCACTCTATGTTTCATTCAATATAGTGATCAGCTTTTGTTACTCCTTTCCTCAAGAAGGAAGGGGTTTCGGGAAGAGGTGTGAATACCGAGATAATGGTGTTGAAACGCTCGGTTCGCCCTCTCCGCCGCGCTGCTTCATTGCCTTCCCAGTTCTGAAGAAACGTGATTACAACTGCTGATTGTATAGCTTCCAGTTTCGCATCGCAGTCCTGGATTTGGTCAGCAGAGCCCTTCCCTTTACTGAGCTCCTGAAAGCACGCATTGCGAAAGACATACTCCTCAGCAAGATCTAGGAGACTTTGTGCTATGGCGATTGCTTCCGGGAGGGATGAATATAATGCGCCTGCCAAGCATATTACTAGTACCAAACGTAGGGATGCTATTTTGAGGTTGCATGATGGCCGATGGATGATAGGGCATTGTGGGAAGAAATGATGATAAAAGGTCTGTGTAAAGAGCTGAAAGTTTGGTAATGTGAAGAACTTATCAGCATCTTGAATCTTGGCACTCGTTGTCCGTGCCCAATGACGCTTCGGCAAAGTGATAAACGTGTCAGTTAGCTGCATGGCCAGCTCACTGAGCCGCCGGCGCATGGGATCAGGTAATCCCGTCGAGTCTGGGGAGCCTCCAGTTAGAGGGCCAGACCTAGGATCAAAAAGAGAGTCCTGCCCGGAGACATTGAAACCTTGAGAGTAAGAGTTGTCCAGCAAAGGCGGGTTTGGTGCATTAAGGGACGCACTAGATCTACCCTGAAGAGAATGCCTTCCGTGGCCCATCACTAGAATGGAACTAGTTAAATTGAGCTTCATGAAATGAGAACGAGAGGGAGACTCACCTCCCGATCCAACAGAAAGCTCCCAAGCAGGCTGATTGAGAGAAATTCCAAGAGATAATATGGGAAGTGGTTCTGGTGCCGCACTTGCATATCCAAAAGTGTCCACAAAAGTTTTCGTCTCCAAGCTGACAAAGTTGAGCAAGAAAGGAACGGGCATGCTACCAAGCGTGAACGTTTGCACTTGAGGCATAGGAGCGGCCATTGGACTCGGTTCCTCATTTGCTAGGTAGGCGCTTTCGTCCAAGAGCGACGGCGAGGCCTCCGATGGATATGGTGAGGCATCAACAGTGGAGTTGCTCTGGGGGACTTGGCTTAGCACCTCTGTGTTGGCTGGACGTCTCTCTCGTACACGAGCCCAAGAGCAATCGAGACCCTTGCCTGCACAGGTCTGACAAGGTCTGCTAGAGTCACATGCTAGCTTTGTGGCTGCACATTGATCGCACGCCTGCTTCCGGCGCCCTCGCGGTTGGGCCGAGGGAATTGGACAATGGCCTCTCTGCCTGCAAGACTTGTAGTGGCGATGGAAGATGTCGTGACGATAGAATTTGGCATTGCAGAACTTGCACACACACGTCTTTTGACCTTCATCTGTGGTGTTGAGAGGGAACGTCAGTCCTTAACTCCGGACCAATGCACGGAGATACTTACGCTTGAGCTCATGGCGGTGCAGGTGATCCAGGCGCATGTACCTGGATGGGCACTGGCGACATTGGAAAGGGGCGTCCGAGGCTCTCCCGGTCATTGTGTATGGTTGAGGCAGGCCAGCAAGGATTGAGGAGAGGTGGACAAAGGCATCGGCAATTTCGACAACAGCACAGCGCGGAAAAATGCCGTGTTCGAGGGTTTGAGGTGGGAGTTGGTGGGAGTGGCCATGGACGGATTAATTGGAGGGATGAAGAAGAAGAAGGAAGAAGAGAGCGTTGAAGGGGAGGTAGGGAAGGGAAAGGATCCTCACGTGATTTGTCTCGGCTCGGGATTTCCCCACATGTGGACGGGGACTTCTCCGAGCATGCATGTTCGCGTTCTCTCCTGTCAGTCCACCCATCAAGATCCATACCTTCTCCCAAACAAGTGGTAAAGAGTAGTCTTGAAGCTAGGCTTCTTGCGGAGAATGGCCATCTGCATCCCCTTAACAAATTCCCAATCGCTTCTTCTTGGGCAAGTGCTCATCCTGCATCTCAGCCCGCGAACATGGCTGTCTCAATCTCTGTCTTGTCTTCATGTCTATTCGTGTTTGTTTTCATCCTCCCTCGACTATGGTCTCGGTATCAATTCAACAAAAAATACAGGCTCCCTCATGTCGTCCCTGGTTGGCCGATCATCGGGAACTCCCTGGATGTGCCCTTCCCTGGGGGAATGTGGGGTGTAGAGACCGCGCGAAAATATGGAGAGATGTATGCTTGCAGTCTTGCGCCTCATTATTATATCAAGGAGTTATTTCTTACATTTCTTCACAGGTACACATGCTACCTTGGGGGTCGTGCCATCGTCTTCCTCAATTCATCGCGCGTGGTAAATGACCTCCTGGAGAAGCGTGCCGCGATATATTCATCCCGCCCATTCCGTCCTATGTGCCAAGACATTATGTCCGGTGGTGCACGCATGCTTCTGATGCCTCACTCTGACAGATGGCGGAACCAGAGAAAGATCATGCACTCAATCCTGAACAATCGACAGGCGGAGACAAAGTTCATTGCTTACCAAGAGCTAGAATCGAAGCAGCTGGTCTACGACTACATGACAGATCCAGAAAATTTCCACTTGGCAAATCAGCGCTTTTCGAATTCTGTCATCATGAGCGTGGTGTTTGGGAGAAGGGCGGCCATCGACGATCCTGAACTCAAGGCAATTCTCGAATCGGTTGCTGTCCTAGCAGAGTATCTGTTCAACCCGCTGAAGAACATCTGCGATGCATTCCCATGGCTGTCCAACCTTCCAAAACCTCTGCAGTGGTGGAGACCGGCTGGGGAGGCATACTTCAAGAGGACTCGTGCGTAGGTGTTTAGCACACTAGAGAGTATCAAATGAAACCTCTCTGACTTCCAAGTAGTCTGTACAAAGGCGAATACGACCGTCTCGTCAAGAAGATGGAAAACGGGACTGCGCGCCCTTGCTTCGCGGTTGAGGTAGAGCAAGGCGCCGCGAAAAAAGAATTCGCCATCGATGAGACAGAAAAGTTGTTCGTTTTCAGCACCCTGTTGGAAGCTGGAAGTGACACCTCGCGGAATGCCATCACGCAAGCAGTGGCAGCTATGGCCGCCTACCCAGCATGGGTGATCAAAGCAAGAGCAATGCTAGACGAAGTGTGCGGTGCAGACGCCGAACGCCTCCCCTCTCTTTCCGATCGAGAGGGGCTACCATACATCACAGCAGCGGCAAAGGAGTGTCTCCGCTGGCGGCCCTTTATCCAAACTGGTGTGCCACATATGCTCGTCCAGGATGACGAGTATGAAGGATACAAATTTCCTGCTGGGACGCAGTTCTGCTGGAACGCTTACGCGATTGCGTTGAACGAAGGCGATTATGCGGATCCAATGACTTTCTCCCCAGAGCGCTTCATGGACGCGGATTTGAACAACCCTTTGAAGGGGCATTGGTCTTTTGGGACTGGTAAGTAAAGTAAACCTTACTCACCCTCTCCTACCCTCAAATGCTTCAACATGAAGACAAATGGAAACTGATTGCAATGCTCACAGGCCGTCGAGTATGCGTGGGGTACAACGTTGGCGCCAATAACATATGGATTGCAATCGCTTGTCTGATCTATTGCTTCGACATCACGGAAGACCCAGTAAGTATTTCACAATTACCAAACCCGAAAGGGAAATGAACTCATTCGGCGTGTCAGGACCACCCAATCAATACCCTCAACACCAACTGGGAAATCCACAAAGAAGCCCCTTTCAAAGTAAAAATCGCACCCCGTAGCCAGGCCCACATCGAGCTCATCAAGCGAATCAGCATCGAAGCATTGACTGCTGATTACTGAGCCGAATTAAATTCTGGAAACGGCGATATGAGGCACTGGAGTAGGGCAAGGGAGTCAGTCTATCCTCGAGAATTGGGTGAGGGGGGCCCGCTTGGCACGGAATGATGAAATTAAAAAAAAGAAAGCAGAAAGAAAGGGAAGTTGGCGAGCGTTAGTCAATATTCCAGCATATCCCGAAGTTTCGTATCGTAACCAACGAGAATCAATTTTGACCCATCCTATCCGTACTGTATACACGCTTCTCTTCACACCATTCAATGGAACTGATCCTCCGTAACGCCCTTCCCCATCGCACTCGTCGAGCTAACACCCCCCTGTACCATCTTCAGCAACTCATCGACATAGTTCGCCCCACTCCACTTCTGATGTTTAACCACATCGACACCGCCTTCCATCTCCGGCTCCTGGACCAACTCGCCATACGCCCTCATCCCGTTCTTCGAATACGCCTTTGCAAACTGATCTGAAATGAGTGCCGTGGTGTGCAAGCCGGCCAAAGTGATGAATTGCCAGCAGTACCCGAGTTTAGACAGGCGCTCAATGTAAGTTGTTTGCTCGTCGCGCGACATGGCGGATTTCCAATTAAAACTGGGGGAGAGGTTGTATGCGAGTTTCTGCTCGGGATAAACGGCGTGCACGCCGTCTGCGAATTGCACCGCTTGCGCGTAATCGGGGAGCTTGGACTCCATCCAGATGGCATCTGCGTACGGTGCGTAGGCAATCGCTCTATTAATCGCACACTCACAGCCTCCGTGAAGCCTGTAATACCCCTCTCTCGTTCGTGGGCTATCCCAGTTCCAGGGGATATCGACGCCGGTTATCCCCTTGGCGATCGCTCGCGCTTCCGTGTTTGACTTTCCCTTGATGTCGGACAGGAATTGGGTGATGAGTGACTTCTTGTTGACGTGCACGCCGGAGTTGATGGTGTCTACTACTGCGTCGGCGAAGACTTTCAGTCCTGCTTGGGAGGTCCAGGAATCTTCGATTGCTTGCAGTTCAGCGCCGTTCTTTCCAGCTCGTTCCGCCGCAATCATGAGGTCGTTGAGGGGTTGGAGGTTGGGGTTCGTGCTGCCGAGGATGTAGGCGTGATCTCTGGGATCGATGGTCGTGGTTATAAGGGTTGCGGCTTCGGCGTCTGTTCGTGCGATGGCGAGTAGGTCAGATCCTGTTTCTTGTTAGTAACTGCTTCGGTTGTGATTTGGATTGGATTTTGGGGTTGGGAGGGGAAAGGGATGTGTGTACCCATGATATCAGCCTGCGCTCTAATGGCAACAAGACGATTGATATGTTCACTGATCGGAACCAGCACTTTCCCAGCCATGTGTCCACACTTCTTCGTCCCAGGCGCCTGGTCCTCGATATGTATTCCCGCTGCTCCCTTCTCGATGAACAACTTCGTAAGCTTCATCACTGCCGTCAATCCGCCATGTCCGGTGTCTGCGTCTGCGATGATGGGGCGGAGATAGTCGACGTTTGCGAGCTTGGAGCGGTCGGCTTTCGATTTTGTGGTAACGCGTTCTTCGCGCTGCTTTCGGTCGTGGAAGAGCTGGGCCATGAAGAGATGGGAGACTTTATTGGGGACGGTGGTCTGGGGGTGTTAGTTTTCGGAATTGAGGGATGGGGATGGAGGGAACGAACGTAGGGGTAATCTGCCAGATCTGGACCGGGCTCATCGGAGGCAGAGGCGGTAGACGATGATTGCCAGCCGGAAACGTAGACGGTGTCGAGGTATTTCGCCATTTGGGTGAGCATTGTGGGCTCCAAGCAGCCGTAGGTGTAACTGGCTTCCTTGTTCTATAGAATGTGCTTAGCTTCAACCCCGGAAGCCACAATTGGGAGGACATACCTTGAATCTGCCTTCCAGGATATTCCAGAGCTTCTTCGATTGGACGTTGCTGGGATACTCGATCTTCAGGTTCCCTCTCTTGGCCACAATCTGCTCGGCAGTGAAGGCTCTCTTGGTGTATCTCCATCTGGAATCCGTCCACCACTTCTTGACAGCTGCAACTTCGTCCAGATATTGCTGCTCCTCCCTGTTCGGGTCCACAGCGGGATTGGCCATCTTGTTCGCCATGATGGGTAGAGTGGAGAGTGAAGTACAAAAATCTGACTGTGATGTAACTGGATGTAACTGGCCTTGCAGGTTAATGCTCGTCCTGCTATACAAACTAGAACGTCGTAATGTGAGTATAAAATCTAAACTCTGTAATAAAACAGACGAATTAAGTCAATTCAGAAGCAGCCAGAGAAAAGAGGAAATGCACACAGTCATAAGCAAATCCTCCATCCGGAGGACATCGGGCTAGCGGTAGCTCTCGTGGCCCTCGACCTACCAGAAGCCGGCATTCAACACTCAGCAGCTCCATCGGCTCTCCTCATCCTCGGGACACGCGGTAGGTGCATCAGCGTTCCAGACCAAGACCAAGTTCGTCGTCGCGCCCGCCTTGCGGCTTCGGCTCAGCGGTAACAAGGAGAGAAGGGTCAGCTGTCCAGTGCCGTGATTGGCGGGGGAGGCGAGAAAACATGGCAGATTCCTTCCCCACATTCTCCAGCACATTTCGTCATGCCACCATTGAGTCGCTCCATGCTCGCTCGCTCTGCCCTCCCCAATCCTGCTCTGGCTAGCCTCTGGAGAGGACGCGAGATGAAGATAAAAGGTGCGCACGTGAGCCATTTCTACATCGAGCATGTGAAAACATTAGTTTGTTGCTTTGCATCTGAAGATAAGCTTGTTCTGGCATGTGAAGAGAATGGCGGGGCCAGGGTCCGGCGCATGATCGTCTGCAAGGTCCGGGTCGAGAAAGCGAGCCTCGGCTTGTCCTCGAGTGTCAGCCACTCGAAGGCGTTCCGCATTCGGCCGACGTGCAGCTTCCGTGAAATTGTCGTTGGCTGCGCGTGAAGAGTCATGGAGGAGATCACGACGCGTTGTTGAACAGCCTCAATGCAAGCGTAACTCACCGCCGAGAGCTTACTATGCCAACGCCCAGCCTCGGCTCCCCCACAAAGAATAGGGGCTTCGCTTATGCAACCATCTACATGAGCTGCTTATTGCCAATCTAGGACGATCTTAGAGCCGACAGCCCTGGAAGTCATGATAATAACATCTCAGGAGCGGCAGAACTTAGCAAAATTGGACTAGAGCCATCATAACTTGCCATGGACGATTCTATTCACGTCTGGAATTGTACACTGAACTGTGTCATGAGAGGAGGATGGAGCTGGTGGGGATGATGGGTGTGGGACATTTGGTGCCGCTTGAAAGTCCTCAGGAGTGTGCTGGGGTTGTTGGGGCGTGGATTGAGGGGGCGGTGGGTGGGGAGGTGGCAGGAGTTGGAGAGGCAGAGGATATGGGGAGAGTTGGGTAAGGAGGAAAAAGACACGGTGATTGGGAATTGGATGGCAGGTCTGAAGTCGAAGATCTGAAACGGGAGGAATTAAATTAAGGAAAATGGGTCGTAGTTGCGGAGACGTGGTTGAATTGCATCTAGATCGAGCTCTTGTTGAATAAGGGGAGTCTCGCGCAACACATAACTGAGCAAATAGCGGCCTGGTTAACGATATGTTTTGTTTACTCTAGATAGATAAGTAGCTTCCTGCTCCGTTCATTAGAACCGAAAGTCACCTCCCAAGGGAAACTTTCGAGTAGAAGAGTGTATTAAAATCTATCACTACATATAGTTCGACTTCCATCACATATCGTAAATTCATAATTAGTGAGCCCACTCTCTTACTGAGACAGAAGTCTCGAGCTTACACCCGGGCTCTTCGAATCTCCAAACCAACTCATTCCTTTTCTCTCCCGCCCAGCATAATCATCGGAAAACAAAACACTTGCCTTCTCCAAATACTTCGGTAAAGAATCCCTGCCGTCAGCATCCTCTGGGAGAATTGAGGTTTCCATATTTGCATGTGTCGCTGTCCGAAGTATGTCGAAAAATAATTCGTGTAAGCAACACCGCTAGAAAATATAGACGAAAGACCGATGAGAACACCTGTGTTAGCAAAAATGATAGCAAGGCCGTAGGCGATCCAGAGTCTAGACGGGGTGTAGACGTAGACTGTTTGGAAATCTGGGAAGGTGACGTTGGTGTGTGGCGGTGCGTACGGTGAAGAGACATTTGGTCTTGCTTTCATTAGTTTATCCTCTTTTGAGGGGGGCTTAGTACTGAACGTACTGCAGGAGCTTGGAACTCATTAGTCCTATCGTGATGTTTTGGAAGAGGCTCTCTAATGCCACTTTGAACGGAATCGCAGTTTGGACGTCATCCACAACATCCAATCCATTCCACATTTGACCTGGATCCTCGCTTGCGATAGCTTGCTGTAATGTACCAATGAAATACACATTCTTTGGAGGGTAGTCATTCATCCATCCAAGCTCTCCCGCTTCGTCCAAAACTGTCGACATCACAGATGTACCGTTCGCAACGATTCTACCATTGCTGCCTTGAGAATTCCAAAGTGTGCCAACCACAACCGAGCCAAATGAAGTCATGACAGCTTGGTAAGATAGCGTTCCCACTTCGGCCGTCTTTTGTGCTATCGGTTTGCCGTTAGAGTAGTTCGCCAACGGGCCATAGGGGGAAGTCATATTGAGGACAAAAATATGCGATACTGAATTGAGAGGCGTTTTGTCCATTGTGACATCGATGGTCTGCTCTCCGTTTATGAAAGAGAATGAGGTGCGGTAAGAAGAATTGTGTAGTTCGCATTTGATCACGGTGATGTTTTGCAACGGGTTGGTGGCTCCGCCGCCGCTGGCTTGTTGCTTGCAACCCAATCCCTATATTAAAACCCGGTTATTCCTGGCTTTCTTATTCCTCTCTGTGCCGAACCGATTCTCGTCTGTCATGTTGGGATATGTAGCTGCATAAAATGTTGCTGGGATTGGAGAAAGCCCATCGCCGAGGGGACGGAGACCTAGAGATCTGTCGTTGAGCGAGTAGGAAGTATTGTTCGGTGATGGGACGAAGGGGAGTGTGTAGAGCTCATAAGCCGACCCAGATAAGATGTACAAAGGTGTCCAAGCTATGTACCCAAAGGCCGTCTCACAGTTAGCTATTGCTACGGCAGCTTGAATGCTCTTCTGAATGGAATCGACAGCGGAACCTTGGAGATCGGCGCAGATGATGGACGGACCGGCAAAGTCCAACTTGCGGGGTGGGAAGGAGCTCTCGCTAATGCCCCCTATTCCGGCTCTGCTCGGTTGTTGCAGCGGGTGACCACGACTGTTGGTGAGCAAGCAAAACCGAGCAGTTGAAATCAGAATAGAATTGAATAGAATTGAATAGAATTGAATAGAATTGAATAGAATTGAATAGAATTGATCGTAAAGCATGCCTCGTTGCTAATTAACGACACGACTTTAAACGTATTTGAACTCACCATGCAGTGGCCTGCAAAATCATCAGAAACTAGGGTTCGTTTTATGTGCTCAAACCATCCATCCGCAACCAGTTTTGTTGCTTCAAATCCAATGCAACCAATTCCATGCTCCATCCCACTCCCCGCTCCCATGTTTCCATGTTCCAAGTTCCGATGCTCGCAGACAGACTCTCAAGTTCGTGGACTCGCACGCTGGCGCGCTCATTCAATTACATCCTTCAAGCCCGGAACAACCCTCCAACACCATCCACACCAACTTCTCGCCCTCCCCTCCTGCTCCCTCACCAAGAACTTCCCCATCTCCTTCTCATCCCCCCACTCGGGTACACAAGCGCCCACCTTCACCATCCGCACCAACTTCTTTTTGACCACGCCGCCAATACCCTCAATCTCATGCCTCGCATATCCCGGCCCCATCTGTCCACTTCTCTCACTCCCGGGAGTTCCAACCTGCGTCGAACTACTCCCAGGACTTGAAGGCGGACTCGCGGTACGGCTATTGCTGTCAATCTCCCGCGCGTCTTCTGCATCGCAGTCGATTTCTTGCTCGACTTCTCGAGCTGCTACGCACTCTCCTCCTCGACCGCAAGGCACGCCACGGTTCCCTTCTCCGATGCCGACGCCGAGACCGCCAAGAGAGGGTAGGTAGCGGGTTCGCCATTTCCAGATACTCTCGTATTCCGTGTCTGCGCTGCGAAGGCTGCGGCCACAGGGTTGGCAGAGCCAGACGCCGTGTGTCGGGCAGCTGCAAACTTCACGCTTGAGGGTCTCGGCAGAGAGTGTTGTCGGTGGAGAAGAGGAGATCTCGTGTGCGTGGGTGACGGGAGCGGGAGCGACGAGAGAGGAGAGAGGGACTCGTGAGCAGGCTTTGCAGATGCGGCGGTGGCGATGGGTGAGGAGGACTGGTGCTGGGGGTTTAATCGTGCAATTCTATCAACGTTAGCAAACTCATCTTAAGTGTAGACTGAAGGCAGAACTCACTCTGCAAATAACCCTTCCACATCTCCTGCATCCACCCACCATGTCCCTGGCACAATCTCCAACCTTTCCAGTTCCTGATCCAGGCGCTTCTCTCCCTGATTCTACGAAATACCAGTCTGCGGCCCTGGCACGGTATCTGAAGGTATGTTCGGGCTCGAGCTCGACATCCTCGTTTTCGCAATGAAGTGTCGAGGTGATGATTTGACTGCGGAATTGGAGCAGGTTGGCACGGATCTGGCGGCAGGTGAGGGACAGTGCATCGAGGGTGTTGAGATCGATGTGGGAGGCTATCGAGGTTATAACCCTGCCACGAGAAACATCAGCTTCAATATCCTGCAATCATCAATCGGTGAAGTGTGGCCATTTCAACACATACGGATAACACCCCAACGCCTTCGTGCACGCCTTCTCCCTATTCGGATTCTCCCTCTCCACGTCCTCCCCTTCTTTATTGATATTCAAGCTCCGTAAAACGCCCGCACTCCCCCTTTGCACGCGCAGCCAATCCCGATGCTGATCTGGGGGCTCGACGGCTTCATCGTCCAGATCGAGAAAGACGACCATTTTGCCCTAACGAAGAAGAGGTGGAAGAACGAGAGCGCAGCGATGAAAAGAGACGAAGATGAAGAGAAAGTAAACGAGGGGAAGCGGTAGAGCGGCCCATTGAAGCTGCGGTGCAGCGATGGTGAACGGAGAGAGTGAGTGAGGTGAGGAGAAGATGAGATGCGGACGTTGACGACACGCGGGTTGTCGTGCAGCTGGGACCCACTTTTGAGGGGTTGGGTGATGTGTTCTAGCCCGAAGGCAAGTGAGTATTGTCCTACTATCTTACATGAAGTGATAAATGGCTCATCAGCGGACCTGCGCTTGTGGAATATATGGCTCATTTATTTGCGTGCAAATATTCTAGTGGACATGGATAAATTGGGCACGTTGCTGGCCTTCTGAGTTCGTATTAGCATTTGGGTGGTTGGGCTCGCCGAACAGCCTGAACTCTAGTGGGGTACAAGCTACAACGAATTGGCTTGAAATCTAGAGGTTGCACAACGCTCTAGTTCTTGAGAAACGATTCATCGTATTCGTGATGTTACTCAGATATTGTATCATTTCTTCAATTTCCCGCTCTTGACCAACGACGCCATCCTACTCGGGCTGATCACTTTGGCGAAGTCTCTGATGTCCTCTACCAAAGCATCAGGCTTTTCTGTCGCTGCGAAATGACCTCCGCTATCACGGTCCCTCCAGAAAACTATATTTTTTGAGACGGTGCATGATGCCCACCAGTGAGGTATGTTCAACACATCTATGTCTTGTCAGATTTCTGACATAGGTTGAGGAGGAGGAGCAGATAGCTGACCATAGGGGAAAACAGATGCTCCGAAATCAACATTGCTGGGAACTTTTCTGTTCAAAAGATCTTTGTAGAACATATCCAATCCCTTTCCCTTTGCATTCTTGTAGATTCTGGCATGGCCTGCGGTCCCGTTGATGAGGTACATCTGTAAGCCATCAGCGACTATCCTCAGTAAACAACAGGGAAAATACCATCGTCCAAGTAATGAGTTCTTCTTCGTCGAATATGCTGTCGTCATCGGCAAGATGTTTGACCTTATCTCGAAGCCAGGCAAGCATCCCTATTGGTGAATCCCCCAGGGCATAAGAGATTGTCAGGGGCTTTGTGCCCTGGATTTCCAAATATCCTAACTAAAAAACAGAAAGTCGGTAACTGTTCAACTTGGAATGCATTTCACCAATTACTTACCTCTTCCTCTCGCCACCACATCATCCTTCCAAAATTGCTCTCTTTTCCCTTTCCTTGCCAAATGGCCCATATAATCAAGTATATAAAATGGAATGGATATCTCCACCAACTTGGCGGACCTGATGCCAAAGCGTTGACATGAACAGCCACAGCATGTTCAGGATACTCCATCCCCAGGATTCTGCAAATCATGGAACCCCAGTCGCCGCCTTGAGCAACATATTTATCATACCCCAGCGCCAGCATAAGTTTATGATCGACAGCCGCCATATTCTTTAACCAGAAGTCTCCTCCTTTCGGTCCTTCAGAGAAAGCAAATCCTGGTAGTGAAGGAGCTACCACGTGAAAAGCCTGCTGACCAGGTTCCTGTGGATTGGTCAGAGAATCGATAATCTTCTCGACTTCAAGAAAGTTGCCTGGCCATCCATGCTGAAACAGCAAAGGGAGAGCTCCTTCACGGTCCGACTTGTGGTGAACGAAGTGGATCGCCATCGTCTCGCCAGCTTCGGTGATGGGAAGTGTGAACATCTTAAGCTGGCCATTGATGCGTGCTTCGACAGCTCTCCAGTCGTATTTCTTGACCCAGTAATCTTTCAATTGAGATATTGTCGCTGGTGGGACACCATATGACCAGGCATCTTTCTCCGGTAGATCGATGCCAGGAGGAATGCGGGCGGTTGAGACACGTTGGTCGATGAATGAAAGGAGGTCATCTGAAACAGCGATTTTGAAAGGTTTCGGCTCTTCCATCTTGAGATAGAGATAGATTTCAATTGAGACAGTACCGAATAAATTTTCAAAAGATCATATGAGAAAAACCTCTAATCGAGTCGAAGATCCGGAAGTTGGGTTTCGGATCAACAGGCACGCGGAATCCGCGGGTCTGACTGGGGATGGTGGTTCGGACAACCTGTTCAGAGTAATAAGGGGCTTTTCCAGGTTCAATGGCCTTTCAGGAAGTTAACACACTTCTTGATGGGATCTCTTTCCGGACTATACCTTGTTCATCCCGTCACACTCGACGCTCTGTGAGTTTTTTGGGGTTTCGGCTCACTCGAAGAGCAGATTCACTGATTGACAGTCGTATTCAACAACAAATCAAACGTCGACAGGCTAAATAACTCATATTCCATCCAAAGAGTTGACTTGCGAAAGGAGATTGTATCCGAGGCAAGTCTGACATGCATCCTTGGGTCTCCTGGAAGCGGGGCCCGTCTGCATGCGGTCTAGCGCAGCCTAACCATATTCGGGCTCCATCAGCCTCGTGTGCCAACTCACATCAACACACATGGCACTCTTTCGTGATACTGTGGCATCGAGTCATCGAGCCAACGAGACGTCCAAGGTAAGTCATGAGCTCCAGGAACTAACTCATGGAACTTTCTTCGGGGTTCAAATACGCTCTTCAATGTCAACACCTCCTCTCAACGCGTCCCTGCAAATGTATACAGTCCAGCAATACTTCGAAGTCAAGAGCTCATGAGACGCCATGTCCAGCGTACAGGCCGCAGACATACCAGACCCCACCTGGCCCGAGACGTGGCCCAGAACCGCTGACGAAATCCACGTTTTCGACATCCAGGGCGACGTGCTTCTAAAGCTCGTCCGTCATCCAGACGAGCCGGAGTTAGAATCAGAATGTTCAAGTGTTGGCGAAGAAGATAGACCTCAGGTGGAGGAAGTCTTCGACGAAACTCCTCCTGCAAGCGTTGATGTGCCTGATGCAGAGGCACCACCCCTTTCAACACCACCACCTCCTCCTCCACCCAACGAAGAACCAGCACCTGCAGTCCAAGAACCAGATGAGAATGCCCAACGCGACGATGTCTCCGTCCACTCCGATGACTCTGCGAGCTCTGTCGATATCCTCACCGACGTACACATGCGAGTGTCTTCCAAACATCTCATCCTCGCATCTCCCACGTTCCGAAGCATGCTCGGCCCAAACTTCGAGGAGGGACAAAGACTTCGCATTGAAGGGAGTACGGACATTGCATTGGGCGACGACGACCCGGATGCTTTTGAGATCTTGCTAAATATTATACACGGCCTCACGAGGAAGGTTCCCAGAAGTGTATCGCTGGACATGTTGACTAAACTTTCGGTTTTGGTTAACTACTACCAGATGCATGAGGTGGTTGAGCTCTTCTCTGATACCTGGATCGATAATTTGGCAAGGGAAGGTCTCCCACTATCATATTGCCCGGAAGCCATCAGCTGGCTGTTGATTACATGGGTCTTCCATAAGCCGCTGGAGTTCAGAGAGGCGTCAAGGGTCATTGAATTAGGCTGCGATGAGACATTGGAGGATGATTTCGACGAGAGCCTACCAATTCCACCTCCAGTTCTCGGTATGTAATATCAAAACCTTTCGCCTTGGTCAAATGCTAATTATAATCCAGCCGTCATGCTAGCCCATCGCGCGGCCGCAATCGAGGGTGCAATGCTCATCGTCCACGACATCATCGCGCGCTATTCCGGCCCCGACATCCTCTGTCCCGTTGTCTGGGACCAAAATAACAAGCTCGCCTGCGACTCCCTCCTGCTAGGCTCACTGATCAAAGGTTCTGCCGCTATTGGCATCTACCCAAAGCTCTACGCTCCATACCACGGCATAGTATTCAAAGACCTCGCAGCCCAGATCCGAGAAATGAAGGTCTTTGATGCTTTACATGATGTGTGCAATCATGGTCTTGGGAGATACCAGAGTTGCTCTGATGCTCATGGGGTGAAAAGCTCTATTGAAGTTTCGATGAATGCGCTGGAGTGTGCTATGGCTGGACTAAACCTCGAAGAGTTTTTGCCTCAACTTATGTAGGTATAGGTGGTGTTGTGTGTCCCCTCCCCCTCCAAGTGAATGAACCTGGTGAACGTTGTGATGAATGCAACGGGGAAGGCCAACTTTGAGCACAATGCGAGATACATTCCTTCCCATCATTTCCCTTTGTGAGCGACCAATTTGTCCAATATTTATTCGAGTAGCTAGATCGATAGATACTAATAATTTATTCATTCTTTCAAACCTCTACAACGGCTGATGTATCCTTTCCAACCATCAAAGTAACCAAGGATACGCTAGCCTCGATGTAACCCACTGCTGTCCTAATACGCCTCTCAAACCGTTGGACAGCTGAGTGTGCTGCGCTGATGTGAGCTCCAGCTGTCCACCCAGCCTTGCCGGAAGCCGCAGTTACAGCGGGGCTGAGCAGTCAGCTGTGGTCAGCAACATCCCACCACTCTCGGAACGGCACGCTTCCCTTCTTGAATTTACGAGGGAACCGGGTCTAGACCTTTCCGTATCTTCAAGCCTGGCGAGACGAAAACTTTGACTGGTACATGAGTAAATTTAGGATCTTCACATAGCATTTTGAACAGCACAGTTTGTTTTACATGCGCCATTACGTAGGTGACCTATGTACAGGCCTGCCGCTTTATTCATTCTCACGAAGCTTTTCTCTTCCCGCAATCACAGCAAGCAACATCCCCATACCCCATCATCTATACTTTAAAAAATCAAGCAAGAAAGTAATCAACCCCCCCCCCCCAAAAAAAAACACCCACCACTCATTAACTCCCCAAAAATTGCAGTAAACCACCAAGTAACGCGCAAGTAAAGGCAAAGCAAAGAAAAGCAAGATGAAAAGCTATTCGTACAGTATATTATACACACGTACGGTAATCCAGGATGTTGAAACACCATGAGATGATGCGAAACGCAACGAGTACGCCTTCGACATGCATGCTCATAATCGAGCAGTAGGAAACCTCAATGTCAAAGGCAAGAAAAAAAACCGAAGAGTCTATCGGGTATCTGATGTAGCACATTGTGTCATAACTCGTGAATGAAGGAGGAAACGTAGATCCGGTCAGAACAGAGTAAGAAAACTCGTTCGTTTGTTACTCGGATTCTTCTCCTTGTCCTCTGCGCCAGATTATTTCTCGTCCTTCTCGTAGAGGGTGGCGCGTTGCTTGTACAGCTGCTCCCAGGTACTGAGGGTTCCGAGGGCGCGCTGGCAGTGGGCGTCGACATGTTGGAGTCCGTAGACGTAACTGGCGTTGACCCAACCGAAGCTGTAATCGTTAGCGAGATGCATCAGAAAGGGGGGAAAGATCAACTTACCCTTCAGTAGCAACACCCTTGAAGTCGAGGCCTTGGTTTCCGTACTCGGCATCGACGCGGTGGGGGTCAACGGTTCTGGTGACGTCGTACTTCTCGACCACAACACCGTTGTAGTCAACGAAAGCTTTTGTCATCATGAACAGCCACTTGTACGCCAGTCTCTCGGCCTCTTCGGAATAACCGTAGCGAACCAAGCCGGTCCATGCAAGCATCTGCTGTGGTGCCCATCCGTATGGGTAGTCCCACTGTCTATTAGGACGTTCGAGACCAACGACACCTCGAGACTTCTCTGTACCTGACACCAAGCCACCAGCAGCTTCGAACATCGGAAGGCCAATAGCAACGAGCTTCGCAGCTTGTGCAGGGCTTGCAACTCCTGACCACAGAGCCCAGAAGGCTGTGCAGCTCTCGTAAGTACACTGCTCCTTCTTGACAGTATCGAAGTCAAAGTACATTCCCTTCTTCTCATTCCAAAGGTACTTGTCAATTGCAATTTTGCGAAGCTTTGCTCGACGGTCCCAGATAGAAGATGACTCGACGTGGCCAGGCTTCATCCCATCAACCAGGAATTCCTTCGGGACAGGGAGCTTGTTGTTGAAGAAATAATGGATGGTATGGGCGATATCCTTCTCATATTTGTAGAGGAGGGTGTTCAGGTCAATGGTGGCCAAATTTGCAGCAACCTTCTCCAGTCTGTAGGACGTATCATGTCCAGATTCACGGACTGCCCGGTCGTGCAGGAAGTACTCGTCAAGTTCTGGCTCCTTTACGGTGCCGGAGTTGTAGGCCTTGACAAACTCCTCGAAAGTCAAACCATGCTTCTTCGCATATGGCTCAAGAATATGCGTGAAATGAGTAGATTCGGTCTCCGGAGGAACACCAAGGCCCTGCGGCCGGTAACGAGATAGGCCAGTGGCTTTATCCAATCTTGGTTCGGCCATCCAAACCGTGTGGTACTCCTTGATTGCTGCAAGGATAGCAGTCTTCAGAAACTGCTTTGCATCAGGCTCTGATCTGATCTTCTCATAGACCCGAAGAGCCATATCTGTGAGGAATGGGGGCTGCGATCGACAAAGGTAGTAGCTTCTAGTGGCGTTGAGAATTTTGCCATAGTGCTGGATGCAGAAAACGAAGTTTTGGACCATGCATTTGGCCAGATATGGTTGCTCGCTTGCAATAAGGCCAAGTGACTCCATATATGAATCCCATCCGTAGAGCTCATTAAAACGACCGCCCGGTACGACAAAAGGAATACCTTTAAGCGTCTTCTTGCCAAAGATATCGACCGTCTCCTCCATAGCGACTGCCAAGAGACCCGGCTTGTCATTCAAATCTCTGACATGCTCAGGCGTAATCTCCTCCGGAAGCCAACAAACATCCAAGCGGATTTCAGGCCTATCCTTAGCAACCTGTGTATAGTATTCGTATTGCTCAGGGGTGCCTCGAGGAACGTAGATACGAGGACGAGGATCGTCTGTCCAGTCCTTTGGATCTCTTCCTGCAATCTCAATCACCGATCCATCAATGACTCGAGTCAGGTTTCGCCAAAAATCGTGCTTGATAAGACGAGACAGGCGGCTGACGGGATTCTCGTTCAGTCTCTCCTGATCAAGAAAGATATGGGATTGTCCGTGCTTCTTTGCAAGAAACATTTCCTGGTAGAGATTCGAAAGCATGTAATTTCCGCGGACCTCCTTTCTATTGAAGCCATTCGAACCGGCAGTAGGGAGAGAAATGACCTGGAGAAGGAGGTATCAGCTGAGTGAACAAATCAAGTGCGCTAGGGATCTTCGCTCACCTTTGGACCATTATCTTCGATAGTAATTTGGAAGTTCCCATCGGTATCCTCCTGCTCATTCAAATTCTTTATAGTCTGCTCGACGTCGACAAGATAGGTTCTCCCAAACATAGTCGTCTCATCTGTGTGATAACAATCAGCGCTCGATATTGCAGGCAGAGAGTGTGGTTACGGGCTTACCATGGCTGCTTCGGCGGACAGGTGCCTTGATGCCTGTTCTGTCAAATGTCGGGGCTTGATTCTGCGACAACTTCCTGTCAGTAACGGTCAATGGAGCGCAAGCGCTGGTACTCACTGTAGAGAAGGTGCGGGTTCGGAAGTGGTTGGATTTGTGAATGGCATTCTGGCCATAGTAGATGTGAGCGGCACTATGGGGATCAACCTCGTTCGACGAACGAGCTCGCAGAGGTGAGGACATCATCTCTCAATGCCAAAGACCGATCGCAATTGAGTTGTGCTTCGGTGGTTTTGTAGCTCTTGCCCTGGTGGCTATGCTGACGGCAGCTGGTGTTATGTACTCCGTATCTGTAAATAGAGACCAGGTAGCCGCAGGGCTGTGACGGTGGCTGACGGTGGCTGTCCTGACGAGATCGCGAAGAGATAACCAATGTATTGGGAGGGAGCTTGCTTCCAGGGGGCGAGGCTATAGGCCGCGGTCAGATTGTTCTTTCTCTGGAAAGCTGTGAAGGAAAAGTTGACGGTGTAAGGTACTGATGAGTTGAAAGAATCCTTTATCGACAGACGCTAGAAACGCAGCTCGGGGTCGATAAGGAGAGGGTGGGGGACGTGCTGAACAACGGGAGACCCCAGAGAAACTCAAAGCACAAGGCTGCCAGATGTTCTGCAGAAATCGACTTCCCTGAGGCCAGCACAAGGAGCCCAATGTCCGCCAAAGAGTTGACTTCACGATCCGGTGCAGAGATTTGTTAGAATTCCTTGACCGCCTCGCCGAACCGGCCGAAGCTTTTCGATCACCGACCATGGCGCCTCCATCCCGCTGCCAGGGCACTTCCACCCGCCAATAATGGCGGCCTCCGTGGAGGACTTGCAGGCCAAGGGCAATTTTCAACTGTCGCGTGCATAAGCCTCTGCATTTGGCGAGTTTGGGGGTCCCGGTTTGCGGGCATGAGAGTTCGGCTTTGGCTCCGAGTCCTGAATGGTGTGGGATACGAGTAATCTTGTCCTCCCCCGAGTCAGTTCTTCAGTGAGCATTCAAGTGGTCACACGCTCCTGCATCGTTTTCCTGACAAGGTCCCTCTACGGAGTAGGGAGAAGATGGTTCAACTCCGTGCTCAAAGTCCGGATCTGCGAAGCTGTCGTCGATCATCCGATGTCACCTATTCAGCGTTACCCCTTCACGGCGAGACGTAACCTCGATATTCTTCCACATCCACGCAATCTATCGATAACTGCCACTTCACACGGCAGCAAATCAAACTCCCGGATTGCCTCATGAATATGGTCAAGCTGGAGATAAATCCGAAACATGGCTGGGTCTTCAACGCCACAGATGCTGTTTCGGGACCTCCTCGCCAACTTCAATGCGATCACCTGCACACTTTTGACGCCATAATCTCGGACCATGAAGTACCTCTCGTTTCCTCCACGCCGGGGCGGCTCAATGCAGCCCTCGGTGAGGTTGGGGGGTGCCTCGGAAAAGTTTATATACCATGAATCGCCCAGTCCCTAGAGTAACACCATTGGGACAACAGACAGTATACATCACAAGTGTGTGATTTGAAGAGCTCGAGCGAGCTCAGAGGTTCCTCTGGACAAGCGGGGCCAAAGTTGGCCCGCTGGAAAGACAAATCCGAATGACAACCGTTTCGCCGGGGCTGTCATCCGAAAACGTGGGAGGTTGGGGGGTTTCTTCATGTAATATTCGAGACGTCTGGAAGGCCAATGCACAACTATCGTGAATCTCGGCTTCAAAGATCAGATGACCGACCCCAGTCCCAAACCTTGACCAAGCCGGGAGATGTCTCACCCCCAAGATTCGGCACTAATATTACTTGATTTAATTCGTTATGGAGTCTATTTTGACGTCAAGTCGGCGTTCGCCAGTGTTTCCGGAGCACATGAAGAATGTTCGGGACTCCTCAGCCAGCCACAGTCAGCTACCCGCAGCTTACAGATGCACGCCGCCTTTCGCATCCAAGGATATTACGAAGAAAGGAAGGTGGTGTGGTGCCAGAACCAAGATGACTACACTGTGGTCCGGCCGCATGCATCAAGCTTCGACTTGACTCGACGTCGAGGGGTCTGCATGTCAGCTCGCAAATCTGCCGGTTGATTAGTGTAGACCGGTATCAACAACACTTGGCTACAGAAATGAATCTTATCTGGGTACTTACGCTCCTTGAGTTGGATTCCTTCAACATGGTGCATTGTTTGCTTGAAGCGGCTGTTCAATTGGTGCTTCGGTGTGGAGGCCTCACACGCAACAGCTTCAGCAGATATGGAGCAGAGAGTTTGAGCAGAACCAATTCCGATGAAATGAGGTAAATAAGATCTGTGTTTGGTTCTCCGCGACTCGTCGTCTTAAGAGAGAGATAGTGAGAGAGTATGAGAGAGTCTTTCAAGATCTGTCCGAGGCTTGAAGGGCAATCAATGCAAGGAAATCGCCTCTAGGATCATTGCGGGACAGAATGGAACAATATTGGTGGCTGATCATTGCGTCTCGAGGGACAGGTTCTTGCTTTAGATCGAGCAGTGACCAGAGAGTTCTGGGTTCTCTGCTTCGAGCACTTTTGAGGTCCAGGAAATGACTTCTATTATCTGATGGCTACCATCAGGGCAGTGTTGTCCAAGTAGGCAAGCCACGGAGCGACATGTGGACTGATTCAGGTCAATGCTCCTCGTTTCGTTCGTGGCGAAAGGCGGCCAGCTATGCTTCAAATAGAGGTCTCGTTGTCTGCTGCAACAGATCTAAAGATGTTGTGGAGGAGGAATTTTCCGCAATGATAATGCAGTCAACTCTCACCACATTCTTGGAGATTGTGGAGGCAGCATTGTATCAAGGTTGAGTGGTGCTGGCGGGGTCTTTATTGTGTTAGAGACTATCCGAGAGTGGCCTTCCTAGTAGCCCGAAGGGCTCTGCTCTAGAGTCGGCCCATTGGACAGCAACCAGTAACAGCTGATCCGCGTTCTCGTGTTTGCCGACATGATGTGTCTTAGCAGTTGATAGTGAGACCGCCTTTGTTATGCTGGGAGCGGCACAGAGATAACCGTGGCAGTCCCCTGAAGTCGGTCTATTCTAGAGTTGGATTCGGAGAAGTGCTAACGGGATCTTGTGGGGTATGTAGCTTCGGCGGCGGACCAAAATTGGAGTTGAAATCATTGTTGCGCCCTTTGATTGCAGTAGGGGCAATGATTGCTACACTCCACGTGATGCTTATTGATAGCAACTAGAAAGAGACGAGCATGTGTCAGTACGTGATTTCTTTGCAACTTGGTAGGAAAATGGAAGGCCTTATCAAAGACGAAGCTAGATGTGATGAGTATTATATTGTGCAGTGGTATACGTGGCTCTATGCGCAGCCATCAAAATCGGCCGTCTTCTCCTTCGGGTGACAGATGCTTCTGTCGCGACGAACTTCCGACTTTTCACTTTAGGCTTTTCTTTTCTCTCATACAATTTGCGCTCTGCCTAGATCGATGATCCTCTTCGATTTTCAGTCCTGGCATCCAAGGAGAATCCGCTCCTCTTGCAGAGGTGGATAGATCGCTGACTTCTAAAGATGACCTTATCTATGACAGAGTGCCGGATAAATGGAGCTATCGATGCCGAGAGGAGCACGGTGTCAGCGCGCCAGACTGCAATGACCCGGCGAAGACGATTACGATGATCTGGCGAAGACGTTAAAACAGCTTAGATGGTGACAATGGCAACGACGGCGAGCACAGCTGCGTGCACGGCAATAGAGGCAACACACCCTAACACACATGACAAGGCACAATGGCAAGCATAATGACAAGCACACAATAACGGCGGGTATCACGATGGCGAGCACAACTGCGGGCACGATAATAGCGGTAACGGTAGAGGGACACCCAAGGCTGGCCTCTATCTCCACTTGCTTGTCTGTAGAACCATCGCGTCAAAACCGACGGAGACTAATTTTAAGTCTAGTATTAACTCTATTGTACAGCAGCAGGTCGCGAAGCCAGCCCGAGCCTGCCTCTGACCAAGGATCAGTGCATCGATTCTCTATTGAATTTTCGTATGATAATCTCAATTTCTCCTACCACATCCGCGCCACTGGGGCTCTCAGTGGTTCTGGCGCAAATACAGGGAAACCTGGTTATAAGGGTACGGCCGGTTCCAGAATAATTACCCTTATAAAGGGGTTACCCTTATATCCAGACTAATTTTGGTAGGAAAAAAAATTTGGTTCCCGATTTACTACCCTTATAAAGAGGTTACCCTTATAACCAGTACCCTTATAACCAGTACCCTTATAACCAGTACCCTTATAACCAGGTTTCCCTGTATCATCTTCGGCAACCTGTATTCCGCTTACCTGCATCCCTGAAGCACTCGCTGGCTTGGGGGCTTTACTGATCCGCGCCATCTTGTTCCTTGGCTCTGGCACCTCTCGGTACCTTCGCCCTAGTAAATTGGCATAGCGAAGGAGTTTCGCTCTCGTCGCGCTAACTCAGTCTGCGGTGTTTTCGTATTGGCTCATTGTACACGCACAGCCTCATACGCCTTACTTGAAACAATAAATCCAGCGTTGCGTTTCGCGCTCCGCCTTAGATCAAGAGAAAACGGTGTTATTATTTAAGAGACCCTTTATGCTCTATTGTCTATCCTATGCGCGCTCTCAACCTGTCTTATGTATGCCTATCCCAATAAATCAACCATGGAACACCTCCCCCAAACATATGGACTCCAAGAACCCCATCCTAATGTTGTAGAAAGCATCGGCTATTCTAGGCAAGGGGGGGGCTAGCTTAAACTCGCTAGCGGGATAGCGTAGAGCGGACATGGTGGGTAAGGTAGAGCCGGGACGATGTGTGGAGGGTAGCGCTGGAGAAATGCTGCTAGTTCCACAGCAGTCCCGTGATGGTTCGCCAGACTGAGTAATTAATAGGTTAACAGATTCCCAAACTTGGAAGAAGAATTTATTTACTGCCCCGGCGCCTCTGGGCTCTCTGTTGAAGCCAGGCCATCAACGATATAGCAATGGCGATAACGGCGGTGACAAAGGAGAGGACAATGCCAACAATGGCAATGATGTTGGAGAGTATAAGAGCCATTGTATTTAGTGCGATAGACCACGCTCGTAGGGATTTTGGACGGTTAAGTGGAAATCTTGAACTTAGAAGTAGTTGACAGCTGATGATAGGGACTTGCTAAACAGAAGGATGGATCGATAGCTGAGCTGGAGTGGTCTTTCTCTCGAGAACGAGCTGACAAGAGGTAGATTGAGGTTAAATCTTCCCAAGGGACATCGCCAAAGCCGCAGAGAATATGATCACTTTGTCAAATCCAAAGTTAAGATTTGCCCTCATGATCTTCTCCATCAAAAGTGCGACGGGCCCGTATTGGCCCTCAGACGTTCACATTGCAACGAGACGTTAAGTTCGCTACATCAATGAATAGACGTTCTGCGCACTCCTTGCTGGGGGCGACTGTTTATTGCGCTTCGAAATGAGTGGTTGAGCATCTTTGTTATGGGCTTGAGGAAGTGCGTGCTGCCTTCTGTGACATGCTGCTTGCGGCTGATGACGCCTCAGTCGTCAACACAGCTATTGTGTTTGCTTCAAGTGCGTAGTGACATAATTGGTCAGAATCTTTCTTCCAGGACCGAGTGTCGGAATAGTACCGATTTCTCGCAAATCACGACTCACCGCACTTGACGGCCCTGATTTCTGCACGTGGAAGGCCATCCCAGTTCCAGAATTCATCCCTCTTTGAAATCCGCATAAGAGCTGGAAATTTGGCCAATCATCCTCAGCCATTTGTGGCTGAGTGCTGCAGGGTTGCGTCAGCAAACGGTTGGAAGTGCGCAGTGAAATTATTGGCTACGCTGATCAAAGAGATACAGCAAAGCCAGGCCTATTTGAATGCCTCTGGCCCCTTCATCATTGTCAACCTTGGAAAACATCCACGGTCACTCACACAAAATTTCTCCATCAGAAATCTCATCTATCATGCCTTCCGCGCCATCTAGGAGACACCAGGATTTCCAGCCCATAGTTTCCAAACCATGCGAACCGACACGGCAACACCCTGACAAACAGCCTCATCCTTATAAATGGCCACCCCGAAAGCTCGCAAGCCGAAAATGCGAGAATTGCCGCAAGAGCAAGCAAAAGGTATGCTTTTTTCTTCTTTCGTAGAGTTGCCTGTTCTGGATGCTCATAAAATGTGTGTAGTGCGTGGCAGAAGGATCTGGATGCCGGAGATGCTCCAAGCTTCATTGGCCTTGCCCCGGCCTTACAGAGAGAAAACGTTCTCGTCGAACGCCAGTCGGATCACCTGCCACGCCCTCGTCCGCAGCCACTCCTCATCATTCGGAAACACTAGATGACACTTACGAGGATGAATCCGCCTCCGTGGCTCTTGGACTCCTTGCTGTCCAAGGCTCTTGTTCACATCAACTGTCAATGACCCTAACATATTCACTGAAATCAGTCTGCTGATAAGCTTTATAGTGGCACTTCTTGGAATCGCGACATCTCAGCAGATAACAGCTCGCTTTTGGACGATCAGCCTCGAGAAGGCTCTGCCCAGCAGGAACTCGAGTACGGTATCAACGCACTTAACCAGGCATACATAGAAACAGACGGCATCGACCTAGGAGGACCACGTCTGTATTGCGGTAACCTGTCAATCAGGCCATTATTGGGCAGGATTCTAGTGCCCTGGAATATGCCCGAGGATAAGATGCACGAGGATAAGATGCGCGAGGAAGACCGGCTTTGGAAGTTCCGCTCGAACTTCAACAAGCAGCATGTACGCCTCAAGCAGGCAGCCCAGAAACCCTCTACAAAACTTGACCCACTTTCCTGGCAGTTACAGAATCCCAGACAGGCATGGGCTGCTGCAATAACGACAATGCGGCGACTGTCCAGGCTAGAGTCTTCCCCAAAACTCATGGATGCCCTCTCCTTCCTGTGTGTCTCTAGAGCTATGGCAGAGACAGCCGAGCATGATCGAGATGCGTATATATCCGCATTTTCTCAGGACTTGAAGCAATGGAGAAAGATCTTCCCTGAAGTCGAGGAGGTCTCAATGTTCATGTGGGAAATCAATTTGGACTCTGTCCCTCAAATTCCTCAAGTCCACACTACAATACTGCAGCTGCGAGAATCCGTGGCCGCACTAATCGTAAAGGCCAATGCGATGTTCGGTCTTGGAGATCGCAGTTTACACAACAAGACAGATGAACTCGGAGCCTCCTGCCAACGGTGGCCGAGAAACACCGACCAAGCTCCGCCAGCCACGGAACCACCTGACCCCCCGGCAAGAGCAAGAGAAAAGGAACCACCTGTCCGACAGATCTGCCCGAACACCACCCCCCTAGAAGAGAAAACCCCAAGTCCCCTTTCCAACTTAGTTACACTGGTGACCAGTATCATATTTGCACTCGTCGTCTACTTCATGCTAGGTTTGTGCACTCTTCCTCCTTCCACAGAATCATCGGCTTACGTGGAACAAGGCTTTGCCCACACCTCATCGACCACGGTACTGGGATTCCCCAATCCATGGCAGACCCCCATGTCCCAAGCTGGTACGAGCTCCCAGACTACACCACTTGAGACATTTCCCAGCCTAATACCCGCGCCATCCCTCCAAACAGGCTCGACTATCTACAACAAGCCATTTTCAAGCATAGAATCAATCCCTCCTTTACGGGACCTCTCTCAAGAACTCCCTACGGCTACTTACGATAATACCCAAGCTCCTGCTCAGGAATGCTTTCACCATAACCAGATTCCACTACCTTCCTCTTCAAAGGGGGACACTACTCGAACATCCGACTACAATCTAGGCGACCCTGTTAACCCAAGTTGGCTTGATAACGCCTTTCCCGATCCCTTTTCACCATGGACGTGGGGGTAATGGCAACAAAGATACGTGAGAATGGCGGAGCTGATCAATCTGTAAGAAATATATTGTATTGACGAACTGTTCTGAACTGATCTCTAGCAGCGAGGAGCTGGAAGAGGTATAAATACAAGGAATGACTTGTGCTAAGAGTCAAAGAAAGGGATTTCGGAGAAGGCAACAATGCTGGAGCCAGGGAAGCTAGCAGTGCTAGTATTTGCGGAAGGAGAAACCGCTACAATAGCCTTCAATGAAAACTCTCGAACGATGACTGTGAGCTTGCTTCGTTGCTTAGATAGCTAGTCTTTCTTCTTTACACTAGCTCTTATCAAGAGTATTAAGTGTTTCTTGAATTTCATTATATCGAATAATTTCGTCGGTGCTTTTGGGTATTGTAAATAGAATAGCAAACGTGGTCAACGAAGCTTTTTATGAAACCGTTGCATCGTCATAACTCCAGAAAATCACGTACATGCATGAATACCCAGGCCTCATACCCCCAACGTCTGCGTGTCACAAGTCGACAATAGCCGCCCGATATGCGGACAATACTCCGACGCGGTTCTATTCTTGAACCTCCTCTGCTCCCGTTTGAAGATTTTTGAGCTAGCCACCTTGACATCGCTCGTTGAACACTCAGCGAGCTCCAGATGCGCCTGTAGATGACGGGTACTGGATTATGATCGCGGGAGCGACGGTGTTGCCTTAGCAGTGGAGAATCACGAGTTTCGTAGCGATATATCCGCTGTGTACAGTTGTCGTCAGCCATTTATTTTTACCAGTTGCATTGAATCCAGCGCTTATGACGTTTACGTGGTATATGGATGATGGAATGAATATTGTTGATTAATGTATGTTGCGGCGTTGAGAGGGTTGGGTTACATGATAAACGGGAAGGCGTAGGCAGAGAGAGGGGGGGTACAGTACGGGATTGGTCTTATTATGCTCGGCCATGTGATCGATCTTGTCTATAGAGGTACAGGCGTTCACACTTCGTGATCATATATTTAGATGGTCTGAAAAAGCATAATCATAATGCGAATATAGCATTTATTGACCATCTCTCGCTCCTGTTCATCTCTGTCAATTGCGATGCAAAAGTCAACGATGCAAAGAGACTGAAGGAGGAATGAATTTGACTCCAAGACATTGGACTCAACATGGCTCGCTCGCAAACGGTTGATATCCTGTTACCAAGCCTTAAGGAGTGGAACAAACTTCTAGTAGTTTAAACGCGTCCTTCACCGGGGAATAGAGGCGGGAGCCAGCGCCACCAAAAGAATCTCACCACGCATACTGAACCCCTGCCAAAAGATCCAAAAACATACAACAGCAGGTATTCGCTGGTGGTCACCCACCCAACTACTAATCTGCCGATCTAAGGCTTGTGTATGGCAGAGCGGACGGGATGCCCAATTGCTCCTTAGTCTATGGTCGTATGTGACGGAAACTGCATTATTTGAAACTATATCGCATTCGCAGATTTGAATATTAAAATTTGACCGAACGTTCGTGTCCTTAGTTTACGGAGCTGCGAATCAGATCGCAGATCCAGTGATTGGCTTTTGGGATCACGGAACAGAGAATTAGCCTGCCGGTATTTGAGATCTGTTAATTAATCGAACATGTGAAGTGGGGCAACAGGTTCTGAGAGCTGCTGCCTGAAAAGATTGAAGCATGGTTGCTAGAATCGTGGACCGTGGTTCCTGGATCTCGAATGCAACTAATGTGATTCACTGACCTTGGTCACATCACTGGATCAGTGCTCTCGGGGCAACAAAATGCACACAACCTTTTGCGACGTGCAATAACAACACATTGCTCATTTTGATTAGCTACACAGGAGTGATGTTGCTGCTAGTCTTTCAACTTAGTATCTATGATGATTATAATAAGGCTTGACCAATTAAAACTCGAATTAGGCAGGGACAACAAGTACAGTATATGCGTCACGAACATTAAAACGTAGCCAAAGAACCTTGGGCACAGAGACAATATTGTTGTAGGAGAACTTCTAGCAAGATCTCATACTAATTTTATGTATTTATGGGCCTTGTGGAACTAACGACGTAAGGGGTCGCTCGGCTAGCAAGCGATCCAGTCAATTCACGGGATCTGGAAAGTTACATGACTAATCAACCTGATCAGCGAGTGATCAAGAAGCAGGAAGACCCTCTGTAAAGCAGACGAGTCTACAGTAGATAAGAGCTTCTTGCTCCAGCTCAAATAAAGTATCTTCTCACCGCACACCCCTCCACCCCCTTCCTTCCCCAAAAAGTGCCGATTAGAGGCGAGGCCAGGCTAACCGAAGTCCCTGACGAAAACACGTTAGATTATACTAAAAAGCCTTGAATGAAATCTTTATTTATAAAAATTTCTCTTCATATATTGAACTATATAATAAACTCTTAGAAAATTGACTTTTTGACTTATATTATTATATTTAAAATAATAAATATAATATCTTGGTTTAATAACTTTAAGTAATTTAAAGTTTATATTAAATAAATATATAATTTCATAATAAAGAATAGTTATATATAATATTAGAATGTAAAGAACATATTACTAATAAAATAAGACTTATTAAAGATACGGAATTAGTAATACAAAGGTTTTAAGCACTCACATTGAGGCACTAGAGTAATAGTTACGCTCTTGCGATACACCTATCTTAGAGACCGCCTTTCCTACTCGGGCCACACTTCCATCATGTCTAACCATTCAAGCGCAAAACCTGTCACGATCTTGGCCCAGTCCCTAACAGTCGGCAAGTGAAGGTGTTTGCCGTTGTCTTCTATTGTATTTGCGATTGGGGGCAGAGGCGAAGGCAGAAGCCGAATAAATGGTATACCACGTTCCATGAACGGGACGTAATCGCCTACTATTTCAGACTCCATGATTGGCTCGTTCGTCATGGGAAGGAATGCAGATAGCGGGCTCGTCTCGAGAAGACCAATCTTACGCAAGCGGTCTTCAAGACGTGCCATGTTTTTGTATGCCCAATGCGTAAGGAGGAAATATGAGGGAATTGTGGGGTTGATGGATCCCAGGACGTCGAGCAGAACGAATATATTAATTTGGCTCAAAGCATTTGGATACTTCGAGCCAACTGGATTGGTTTTCATCTCCCAAGTCTCACTCAGAGCTCTGTTGCAATTATTAGCAAGAATGTATGGTTTCAATGCTTGGAAAAGCATACCTTGATCCATACAATGCTGGCCCCTTCTCATCCAAAGCCTCCTTCCCGTCAAGAAGTAGTATTTGCACACCCATATCCATCTCGACTGTTCCCCCTTCCCCCAATTCCGCCATCTCGTCATGCATCTGTGTCACATACTGATCGATGCTTCTTGCAACATGCAGCAATATAGCGCAAGGAACAGCACTATCCGTCGCGCCTAAAAACCCCTCTGGGAAGTTCTTGCTGTCATAATGCGCCGCCAACGTCAACCAATTGGCCTGCCCTTGCTTTGTCCAAGGCGGCTCCCTCTTGAAAACAAGGTTCGCGATTGGGACTTCAACACCCATAGGCGTTGTCGTGCTCGAATTGTACCACTCCATCCTCCATCTTGGCAGCTCGCCGCTGAAGAAATTAATGAAATGGCGCTGGACAGTTGTATGCCCTGCTGTCCCGGCGACGCGGGGTATCAGGATCGGGGAAAGATGAGTCCCATGATCAGGGTCGAAGTCCGAGCCTCCGGAGGATATGTTTCGCAAGAAGCTGTCGGAGAGCGGTTTATAAGCATATGTAATGACGAGAAGGCTGTCCATGACCAGGAACAAAAAACAGGGATGGCAGCTTGAGATGGATAAAAAGCTCCTCATGGCTCGGCAGACGGTATCAAGATGATACCCTTATCGAAGTCATAAGATGGTGCCTGTATTTTCTACTTTTGTTTGCGGGAACTTCCTAGCATCTGAAAATCTAGCATGTAAGAAATCAAACACTCAATTCAGAGGTTCACTGAAACCTGGAGCTAATAGATAGGCTTTACACTTTAAAATGTTGGTCAAAAAGCTCGGCAGTGCAATGCAGCAGAGTCCGTGCTCAAGAAAGTGAAATCGAGGTAAAACAAATCTATAACGCTTATGTAATCGGTACTCCCGTGCGTGGAGGGCTTAAGCGAGGTGATAAAAGGGGGTAGCTTCGCTAATTGGGGCGCCTTGACTTGAAAATGAAGTGAGTTAACATCTCAACATTTGCACTGATATGGCATTTTCAGCGCGTCTGTAATTAGAATTGTCATCCGTGGCGTTATTATTGTTGTTATTTTATGCGGCAGCACCCTTTGCTGCGTCTGCGGCTCCTGCTTGACCCTTTCCAGCCGCACCACCGCCAAAGAGAGCAGCTAAGCCACCAGCACCACCGGCTGCTGCTCCACCTGCAGCTCCGGCACCTCCAGCGCCTTTGTGGTGACGGCGTTCTTTGGCCGCGCCTCCCAATAGAGCAGCCAAGCCACCAGCACCGCCTGCGCCGCCTGCGGCATCAGCTCCACCTGCTGCTCCGGCACCACCACCAAAGAGAGCAGCTAAGCCACCAGCACCACCGGCTGCTGCTCCACCTGCTGATGCGGCACCAGCACCGCCCGCGCCTTTATGATGACGTGCTGCCAAGGCAACATCTGCTTCGACCTATCTCATTGATTAGATTTTGAATTGTATGAGATGTTGACTCGAACGTACAGGTGCTGCCTGAGCGACTTGCAAGGTAGCCATCAAGGCTACGGTGAGTAATTGGGTGAGACTAGTGAACTGCATGATGATGGATGCAAAGAAGGACCGTAGGTAAATGGAATAAACGTAGTTGGTGAATGGCAGTTTAGAAGAAATTGATATGGACTACTGACAACGAGGACGAAATCTGAAAAGTGATCGTTTTAAAGAGCAAGATTGAGAAGAAAAAGCCAGAATAAATTAGCTTTTTAAAGAGAAAGAATCAAAAGATGAGACAGGCTCGCCAGGACTCGGATAAGTTCGGGTACTAATGGGACTTTTTCTCCATTGCGAGTCTTCAGTGGAGATCCTTCTCTGTATCGAACCCGAGGACTTGGAAAGCCGTGCCGATCTGTTTCACGCATGATGGAAACATGATGCACCAGTTGGTTACTGACATGCTTCAATCCCGCAAATGATCGAATGCCCAGCCTGTAATTGCCAGAAGATCAATGCGTACGTGACTGAACTCCAAGCTCAGGTCTTGTAAGTTTCATCGGTGGAACATCGCATGTCGAGAGTCCTAGTCCTTTCGGCTTTTCCATGGTGGTAGTGCAGGAGCAGTCAATGCGATGTTTCACCGCCTTGCATGCATTGGCGCGTCGGCTACGTGGATGTGTGGCGATCTGGCGATCCTACAGGGTCGATTGAGTGTTCTGTGCGCCAAGGATACCTTATTTCAACGACTTTTCAGTGGCTATTCCTCCCGATGCTTGTGGGAGACTCACTAAAGCTCCGACCCGGAGGGGCAATACTTGCGAGCTGTAAAACAAAACGAGAACAGACACTCCACCGTTAGAAGTCCATCTCCTCTGAATATCAGGGACACTGAAACCATCCCCCCCGGAAATCGATTCTAATGGTCAAGGGTGTTGCTTTCGGGCATGTTTGGCACGGCAAATTACAAGCAGTAAGTTCGGCCCAAGTATTGTATTGGTATCCTTTGTTCGAAATCCGCATCTAACGCTTTCGAAAGATTCGGTTTCATTTTTCATAGTATACACGTTCTGGCTTTTCGATCCACTTTTGAATCAACGAGCCTTCATTGACGCCTTGCAAGAACATATCTGGCATCGAGTCTATTCTATATCCCTAACCATCTATTGTCTTCTTGTTGGTGCAATAGAATTCCAGACATGAAGGACATTAACGCAGGATATGAAAAAGTCCCTCCTGATGAGCTTTCCACAACTGTCGCAGAAGATGGGGCAGGATTCGACTTGTTCGAGCTAAAGCAGCAAAATTTGAGAACAGAGCAAATACATCGTTCCAAATGTCTTTTAATCGCCAACTCGATTCTATTCTGCACCTCTGCATTTCTCCTAGCTACAACTTACATCCGAGGCACCCCAAACACAGCGCAATTCGTCTCGAAATTCTCTTCATATTCACCAGCTCGAAAAGCCGTGCAATACGTATCCGGCACCTTCAACGCCACTCAAGGAAAGGACTCGGGCTACATTGGTACAAGCAACGAAACAGAAGAAATGTGGAATTGGGTCACGGTGGATATGGGTGACCAGATGGTCACACCAGAGGAGCTGAAGCTGGTCAACAAACCTGAGACCTCGGTCAAGATCAAGAATCCCAAGACAGGAAAGGAAGGATATCGAATCGGATTGGAGGTTTTTCATCAGCTTCACTGCTTGAATCTCGTTAGGAAGAGCACGTATCGTGATCATTACGAGGGAAAGGGTGACTTTGCTGAAGAAGATGAAGTCAAAATACGCAACCATCTAGGTATGGACAGTCGAATTCCCCCCTCTTTCCCTCGTGTATCCTCTTCTCGCTACAAGGCATTTTATTAAACTGACATTCACTGATTTGGACAACTGCTTATCTACCACATAGACCATTGTTTAGAGATGCTACGTATGAATATCATGTGTCAAGTCGACATCGGTGTGATAACTTTCCATGAACTGCCTGACAAACCCGGTGATCCGTGGCCGGATTTTAGCACTCTGCACGTTTGTCGCGATTTCGATGCTGTGAGGAAATGGGCTATTGATAATACGGTTGCGAATGATGATATATTTTGAATGGAAGAAAGAGAAAGAAGAACTTTCCGGAAACGTGATGGGTGGGAATGTCCCTGATTTTGGATCTTGTATAGAAAGGAATGCAGGGAACGGTTTTTAGTTGAGCGTTGGCAGGTTGATGTTATAGCGGTATTTAATATAGGAAAATCTGGATAGTTAATCTGTTGATTTTCGTTGAGTTGTACGGATGAAATAGAGCTTCTTATAAGAAGGAAAATGAACTAATTTGCGTCTACGTCAATTTATTAGGGCACAGCCATGCACGGCAATCAGTATAAACCTGTCCGGTATTGCAAGTCTCGATAGGTAAATATTATTTTCTAGCTTGGGGAGGCGTCAACAATGCGCTAACTGTTCCTCCTCAGAAATTCTTTCTAGAACGCTGTGCCAACATATGCTCTTTATATGCTGTGTATTTTTGGGTATCTGATGTTGAATTGACACTAGGTATGAACCACCCAATTTTCCAAACAGGGAGGGGATGCTTCTTATGCCGACCTCGTGTAGCATTTAACAATCTATAGGTCGGCCCTCCTAGTTCCATGGTACCAAACCAACAAGACGTTGCAAGTCATTGAACCAAGTTCAGCTGTAATACTAGTCAACCAATTTCAATAAATTTGTTGGTCGTCATAGGCTCTGACGCTTTCCAGGTAATTGATGACCTGGCCGTAATCTTTACAAACTGTTGAGAGAATCAGCGACTTGTCCTTTCTTGGCATTCCATTTCACTGAAAATACCGTGCTTTGAATCCCAGCCATCGGATCCTCCATTATGGTCTGGGAATGTTGTCTCCAGCCCTTCAAGAGCCATGTCGGCTGAACACATAATGGCCTGACGCATATAGTCAAAGCAGTGAATCATGTGCCAGTGGTGATCTTCTGGCAAAGCTGTGTTGGACTTCAGGCCAGAGTATGTCTCTACTACGGCAAACAGACAATGCAGCTGATGGGTCATTGAAGTTGTGAAAACTGTCTTGTTCGGCCATACGATAGGGTGAGGTAGATCATGATATCTGTGTGTGTCGTTCACCCATTGAAATCCAATTCCGTCTGTTATGAATTCAGCAGTCTGTTCCACGAGAATTCAAATCAATAATTCTTACGAGGCATTAGTTCATTCCATGCAGTCAGAACTTCTTCTCGAAAAAACTCTGATGTGTTGTATGGCGCAAATGTTTGGTTGATTTGAAATGTCGTGACTTGGGTCGAGACTATTCCATTGTTAGATTACTGCTGTCATTCTTTATATCTCTGGTAGATACCTACAGTGTGGCCCAACACCCGTAAAGTCTCCTCCTACCTCATTCTCGCTGGTTTTTGGGATGGCCTTCTGCGATTGATCTCGCGCCAGCAGTCCGACGATGACAAGTAGCAATACAGCGTCAAGGAACCATCGTGCCTGATTAATGATGGATAGGCATGTTACCCTCTTTGATTTTGTCGCGTATTTCTGGCGGAACTCCTCTCCATACATCTGCTTCTCGTCTCCCATCAAAGACTCTTCCACCTCGGTGGTTGATGAATCTTCATGATCATCGATGGGGACATTTTTATATTTGAGCTGGCTGGCCATAATATATCAAGAAAGAAAGAAACGGTCTTAGTGAGGAATAAGAACTAAAAAGGAAGGAGCGTCAGACTAAAAGCGAACCTAATTGTAAAATTGTGTGGTCGAGGGGGAATTGCACGATGTCCGATCCATCGGCTGAAGTGATAAAACAAGAGACCAATGATGTTTGAGGTCATGAGCATTGATGAATTGGTGTTCTTACGCTATACAAGTTGTTTTAGGTTACGGCTTGTTCGCTGCCAAACATCCGGATGTTTCACTTTCAACGGTAAGACCATTGCAAACCAGCGAACGCGAATAGGAGCGGCTACTTCTACCGAGGTCCAAAACTAGCTAGTATAGCACCACCCAAACTATAACTCCCTCAGAACTTATATAGGATAGAGGTGACGGTGCAACGTGCATCACGTGCTTTCCATATCCACGTGACTAACCACGGCGAAATGCAAGATCAGGTGGATAGGATGTTTGCGTTGCGTTTCTTAATAACGGGAGAAGCTGATATGTCGGTTAGATCCTTTGTCGTAGGTAGATGCACAATAACTCGCTTGCGTTGCGTTTCTCAAAAAGGAGTGAAGGATAGATTTTGCGCTGCTCTCCAAGGTTATCTACCTTTTCACTTTACACTCGCTCAAGACTCGAGGTCCATTGACAGATACTCAATTTGTAGAAATTGCTTCCTTAAAACCTCCCCCTTGTGACATGAATGCCGTGCTCCTCACCTTTCCTGCAATCACTGATGTCATTGTGGAGGGGTCACCCCTGACTTGTGCACGAATTAAGCGAGCCCCTTTCTCGCTACTTCCCAAAACGGACATTTGTTGATTGCGACCCTTCTTTCTCAATTCCAACATTGCACCAACATGAAATCTACGAAAGAAGATAACGCATCCAATGAATCGGGGTAATTATTGTCGCATCAATTTGCCAAATGTAATTTCCGACCCCGCTCGCTCGACGAGATCGTCAAATCTGGCAAGGCGATCGAAGATCCCATATGCCTGTTTGGACAATTTGTCTCTGCCGTAACTGCAGATGCTTTGAAGGACATCCAACCTCCGTCAGAGGTGAGTTGAAGGGTACCATTCTGTCCCTTTAGGAAAGCTAATTGCCAATTACAGTTCTCAACCTTTGTACGCGATTTGTGCGTGAAGGTGCCGTCCGTTGCTCAATATCTCGTCCAAGAAATCCTCAAAACACTTTAGCTGCCTAGACTGCTAATACTTCGAGTCGGGGGTTTAGAGTAGAGTTAGTTATCAATTGCAAGTGGCAGAATGAGTTTTATTTGTGTGTGCGACGATTTCAAAAAAAAAAGGGCGCGTTCAATTCCGATTCTCAGCTAAGATGCTAACTAATCTCGTATTTAGGCGGTCAGCTGTTGCAATGTGGCCATATCCAAATAAAGGTACATAGCCTGCTCTGGGGTCCAGGTGAAAGTTGAGCCGAAGTCTGGCACGCTATACGAATATTTCTTGGTCCAGCTCTCGGCGTTTCCTTGCAACTCTGCGACGGACTTGTCGACTAAAGCCCTTCCAACAATGTCGTATCCGCCAGGTCTTTCACGAAGGACAGCTGCAACATCACATCCAAGGAATTGGCATATCGAATCCCCAATGCGAGCATTCATCGGAACGTAGCCGGTCTGACCATTGTCCATCACAAAGGGCAAACAGTTTTGCGATTCCTGGGTACTGTGTGATTTTTTGATCTGTTTCGATGACGGGGTGGCTGAAGTGTTGATTGATACTAAAAAGCGAGTCGCATTTTGGGCTATCTGAAGTCAGCCGGTAATTTAAATTGATTTTGCAGAGAATTCCTACTGACCTTGCAAAGCAAACGAAGTCTGGCTGCTGATCGGTATTACTTTTCTCATATCCTCGATCGTTCGTGACATATTCTCGCGAGATCTAGCATCTATATGATGTGGAGGCAGTTTCGACAGCTGTAACAATATAGTAGCTGAATTACAAGCCTGGCCAAGGCCTGAGATTATGCTAGTGCAAATGCCAAATATATTTATTGCAGACAGGCTGAGCTCGGAGTCAGGTGCTAGTAGATACCTGTCGGCCCCATCGCGCAGCTCTGAGGGACGGTCAAAGGACCGTTGAAGCATTTGACTGAACCGAACAGTATGTTGACTGGGTCCGCCCTCGCGACTATGAGATGGATGATAGAAGTTAATAACGTCTGCATATATCTGAAACAAAGTTTTGGAATAATCCACCGCCAATTCATCGTTCTGACAGTCAACGGCAAGTCCTAGAAGTGCGTAAACCTTGTCTCTTGGGTCACTGCAAATCGAATCTTGACAAGTCTCTATTAAGTCCTCGAGCTTGTTGCTTTGCTGAGAAGTTCGATGACGATCCAAGCTGAAAGCCTGACTGCCTTGAACCTTCTCGTTGGTCCTTAATAATTGAAACCTTGCAGTAAAGGCCGGAGCAGGAGCCAAACTTGGAGAACTCAGTAACATTCGTAGACGATGAAGACCCTTCCAGTTTGCGGAGAGATCGTCAAATAGAATGGTAATATCTGATGCTAAGCCAATCTCTTGCACGATCCACATCCGTCGCCAATAAGGCCGATCGAAGAATTGTAAAACTGTGATCGGGTTGAATTCCGGGAGAAGGTGAGTCCCTGCCAGGTAATAATCTCCATCCCCTAGCTGGGTCTCCTCAGCTAGCTTGTTGAGTCCGATCATCCATGCGTATACATCGTAGAAATCTCGACCGTTATTCGATTTCTCCTTCAAGCAGCCAAGCCACGCGACCACTTCAACGGCGGTTTTGTAGATCTGGCCCATGAGACGAACTTGATGATTTCTTTCCGCGGTGTTTCGCTGATCAATGCACAAGGCATCGATCCATATCCATTTGGTGTCGCCTTTCGTGAAGTGATAACGGGTCGTCAAGTTTGGGACGCTGAAGCCCCTGTCTCGAAGGTTCCACAACGCGTGCCACAAGTTTTCTCGAATCTTGACACGAGATCCATCTAAGATGATGGCTTTCGAATTGGTATGTCCCCAAGCATATGAAAGTGCACGGTACGGTGGAGCACTCTCAAGGCGGAATTTTTCGATTTTGCATCGTATTTCAGCGCATTCTTCCTCTGGGTCGACGGCCTCGATCGTCAGCAGCCTGATGCCATCCGAGCCTTCCAAAGGTGAATACGGATAGCCCGGCATTTGAGTCATCAGGACAGGAGAATAGAGCTCGATTTGACGAAGGCATTTGAAGAGAAAATGATCGTACTTATGTCGAGGTAAGACGAGGCTGAGATGTTGAGGCTGTGCAAATTTGCTGCCTGAGGGCGAAACGAAATTCTGGTCATAAAACACACATTTATCCCTGTCAGGAAAGTAGTGTGGCAGACTTTACTAGCTAGTGACTCCTTATACGCCTAGGAACCGTACATCTGAGTACTTATCTGAGGTTGGAGTTATTGGTAACGATCTTGTCGCAAATAGCAAGGAACAGTGATTTGCATAAATGGTTGTCTGATTAAAAGAAGCTCTGAAGGGAGCCTCTGGATCTAGCTAAATAAAAGGGGCTGCTGAGTAAGCGAAGCTAAGCTCCCTAGTACCCGTATCCGTACGACAGATCTCATAAACGTCGTTCGATGGTTCTAGAACAATGCAGATCTCCCCAATTTCCGAACCCTGAAATATGTATTCAGCTATTACATACACAGAGCCATATGAACACCAATGGTGAAAGTAGTAAGAAAATAAAGCCCGTATGTACATAGTACAACCAAACCAGACCCCCCTAGATCGTTTCATCTCGCTAGGAATATGAATTTAGACTTTCAATCTGCCCCGCTCCCTTGACGTCGCATTCGCGCGCATTGTGTGTGGGTTGCAGTACGGGGGCTTGGGTGCGCGGCTGTGATTTGCATATGTGGATGACATGATGAGCGTGGTTGTGTAGTTAGGAGGTATGTGTGTGTGTGTCAGTGTTCGACGTTGCTAAAGAGAGGGAAAATTCATGCGTAGCCCAGAGTAAATCAATATCTCAATTCTCTACTACCGAGGTCGCTAAGCTTAAAATGTAACCTTTTTGCCAGTACTCTCAACGATACCGCCCGTCAATCGAGCACTACCATGCGGCAGCATATACTCGACCTTCTTAGGAGTTTCACTGATCTTCTCCCTGACGCCCTCCGTTGCTCCTTCAAGGGCTTCTGTAGGTCTGCTCTTGGTACCGTCCTTGCCGTATCGTTTCTTGTAACGGACTTGAGCATCTTCTGCAAACTCCATACGCAACGGTCGGCCCTTGATTTTGTTGACCCACCACTTTCTCGTCTTGGTCTTCTTGGGCCTTGTTTTGCGGACACCTTCTGAACCAGATGCTTCGTCCTCCGACTCCGACTCAGATGCATCCGAAAGCTCCTCCTCGATGCACACGAAACCTCGAACAGCATTCTCTGCACCCTCCAATTCCTCGAACGTGATCCAAGCATACCCTTTACACTTGCCGGAATCCTCAAACTGTGCGACCTTCACATTGGCAATGGCTCCACACTTCTCAAAATGCTCCTTGAGATTGTCCTCCGTGGTGTCAAAGCTCAGATTGCCAAGGAAGACTCTCTTGCTCGGTGGTTTGCCATCATTTCTACTCTCCTCCTTGGTCTTCTGAGGTCTCCCCTCAAATGACTTATTGTTCTTGATCAGAACTCGTCGTCCTCCTAGTAGCTGTTCAGACAATTCGATAGCATAGCCGACGGCTTCCGAGCAGTTGAAGTCAACGTAGGCATATCCTTGGTTGTTCACAACCTTTACGAACTTCTTCTTCTCTTCGACCTTGTTGGCTGGCTTGCCATCGTTGGGCGTTGGCATATGGACTCGGGTGATCATTTCTTCGGTGATGTCTGAATACTCAACAAAGAACTTTCGCAAATCTTCCTTGGAAAGGTGCCATGGCAAGTTGCCGATCCAGATACCGTGTTCAGACCTCTTCTCAACCTCACTCTTCTTCGCTTGCTTCTTTTCTGGCTCAGGGGTAGACTCAGCTCCAGACTTGGAAGGAGGAAGAGGCTTTCCCTTCTTGAGACGACGAAGAGCCTTCTTGGAGGGTGGCTCTGGAGCGGTGATATCGACTTCAATTTCCTCAACTGAGGCTTTGCGCTTCTTAGATGGGGGTTGCTTGGAAGTTTCTTCAACGGCCTGGGATGCAGATTCTGGAGCAGCTACCGAGAAGCCTTCGTCAGGGGAGGATGCATCTGCAAACTTGGTGGACTTTTGCGGAGCTTCATCAAGTGATTCTGCCTTTCTTTTCTTACTGGGCTTATCTTTTTTCCCTTTCGGGGCTGACAATGCTTCGTCGCCAGGTGTTGATGCATGTGCAAGCTTAGCGGATTTCTCTGGGACTTCATCATGTTCTTCTCCCTTCCTATTCTTGCTTGGCTTGTCTTTTTTTGACTTCGAAGCCAACTTCGGAGCTTTGGACTTGAGGGTTTCGCTTGTCCCGGCGACTGCGACGACGATTGGGGTAGCCATGGCTGGAGGAGGTATACGCGGATTCGAAGTGAAGATTGACGGTGATATTGGGCGGAGCTGTGTTGCTTAATTATCTACCACGTATGTTGACGCGGTGGTAGTCGAAGGTGGAAGGAGGGTAGGGCAGGCGACGGCGAAGGTAGACTTTTCAGTTGGAGAAGGTCGCAGTTCTCGATCTCTCTCAACGGAGCCCTTGGACCTTGAGGTTGAGTCGCTTTGGCAGAAGCAGAGAATATCTGGTCTATTTCCCTTGGTATCTGAACGAGGCTGTTGGGGAGCAGGTTCTCGTATGAGGGTATGTTGATGGGAGATGGAGAAGCCCCGCCTTGAGGGGAAAGCAGGTGGGGTACGAGTTATTCGAGGAGGACGACGAGTCTCTCTTGTACAGGACGGTGCCAATTGCTACTTGAAATGAAGCGCAATAGTTCTCATGATAGTCCAAGATGGACGTGGCGTAGTTGATCAGTAGATAGAATCTTTCAAGATCGAGATTTATTTACAAAAATAATTCTACATATGTGGTCGGCCACGAGCTCTTGAAACTCCGGATCTAACGTTTCTGGGTATCGCTCTGTCTTTAGACGGACGCTGCTCTATAAAGAGGGAACCGCCGCTTTATACTAGCGTTCGCGACTTCCAAATGCTTGATGTTCATGGTGATGACTTTGAAAGCCTGTTCAATAACCCGCCAATGACACCGCTTCGAGTATTCACAGGTTCTTGACATGAGCTGTGCATGATATCAACCACCACACAAATGTTATCGTTCTTCCGATAACACACCACCACCATCATGGCATCGACCAGTGACGAAGGCCCTGTATTCGACACGGCAATGGAACAGGACGAGGACATGGCACAGGGAAAGCTCGACGAGCCAAAGGCTACCTACAAGTCATTCAAGTACGTCGCATTCGGGGTTGAGCTTCAGTTCTCAACGTCCGTGACCCATTGTCATTAGCGCAAACCAAACCAAGAACGGCATCCTTGAGCTCTGCTAACCTGCCTCCCTTCAGGAAGAAGTATCGGAAGATGAGAATCAAGTTCGATGACTCGATGGGTAAAAGCAATGATTACTTCAACCAAGAAAAAAAAGCTATGGAGACTGCCAAAAGACTGAAGCAGCAGAACGAGTGAGCAAGATCCTTCCCCCACAAGCAGGACAATCTGACTTCTTTGCGCTCCAGTCAACTCCTCGACCTACTCTTCGATGTGAATGAATCTGCGCAGATTCCAGTCGACAAGCGCATCGACCTGACGGCCGACATCCCCGCCCTTTCCCCAATCCCCCCTCTGTTGAGCAACGATGACCTCTATAATGCAGCCGAACTACAAACCCCCGAAGGCCAAGCCCTCTACAACGAAATCCGCACAATGATATCTGAAAAAGCTTCCTCGAACGACGCTTCCAAACCCCTCAAATCTCTCGCTACCTTGATGACAACCACCCCACACCTATCTCTCAACCACCCAAGCCTCCCTTCAGAGCTGATGACCTCTCTCGAGCCAGACGAAGGACAAACAGCACCACTAGCATACCTCACACCCGACCAACTCGACGACTACATCGACGATGTCGACGCCTCCCTCGGCCTCGTGGCCCCTCTTCCCCCACAATTCCAAAATACGCCCCAGCACGACCTCACATTCGGCAATTTCCACAGCCCATACAACTGGTTGCGTCGAAACGTGCCTCAGATCTTCCTGCAAGACGGTGAAAGCAGCGAAAAGTCGCATGGCAAGCCAGGCGCCTTGCGCGGAGCAGGAAAACGAGCCAGCATGCCAGCTCCAAGCAAGCCTGATGCATTGGAGTTTGTGGAGGAGGATGGAATTGGGTATGATGCAGCGTTAGGTGGCCCGGTGCACGCGAAGGGCAAGAGGAAGAGGGAAGAGGATGATGGTGGGTATCATCCTAAGGGTGGACGGGCGACCGGGGAAGGCAAGGCGAAGAAGCCGCGGAAGAAGAAGAGTGATGAGACGACGCCTGCTACGAGTGGAAGGAAGGGAAAGGGTAGAGCGAAGTTGAGTTCTCCTGCTGCAGATCCTCATTCGTTTGGGCCGATTTGAGTGTGATATTAATGGATGGGATGGGCGGCGTTTGATTATGGAGACCATTTGGCTCTGGCAAGTGAGTTTTGGGAGGAAGATCTGTAAAATAGTGGAACGAGCATAAAAACGAATTAGCCACATCAGATCTGGTAATCGACCCAGTTTGGAATGCAAAAAGTCTCAATGGTCTTGTGTGCAATGCAGTTCTATGTACAATGCAGCAGCTCTATCGAACGAGCAAGCAATGCAAGCCATTCTATCCAAATCAAGGACATCACCAATTCCCTCTTTCCTTGATGTCTCTCTTAGCCAGCTAACCAAGGCAAATCTCTATGTAGGGCCTGGGATCCCCATCTACAGCTTCTGCTTCAAAAGGCTCTTCATCCGTCTCTCAACCGCATTCATATACTCCGTCGTCGTGACATAATCCTCTCTCCCCGTCTTCCCACACGCCAGCGCCAGATCCTTCGTCATAATGCCGTCAATATCGACTGTATCGATACATGCCTTCTCTAGGCTCTCCGCAAACGCCACGACCTCTGGCGTCTCATCCAGAATCCCTCGTTGGACCAATCCTCGGGTCCAGGCGAAGATCGAAGCGATCGGGTTTGTGGATGTCTCGTTGCCTTTTTGATGCTCGCGGTAATGGCGTGTGACAGTCCCGTGTGCGGCTTCCGATTCGAAGGTCTTGCCGTCGGGCGTGATGAGGACGGATGTCATGAGGCCGAGGGAGCCGAAGCCTTGGGCTACAACGTCGGACTGAACGTCGCCGTCATAATCTGTTTCCGTCAGCTTTTGGAGGGGTAAAAGAGGGGTTAAGGGACATACTCTTCAAAGCCATAATGTACCCTCCGGAACTCTTCATCATCTGCGCAACCATATCATCTATAAGTCTATGCTCATACCAAATCTTCTTCTCCTCAAACGCCTTCTTGTACTTCTTATCATAGATCGCCTGGAAGATATCCTTAAACCGTCCATCGTACTTCTTGAGAATCGTGTTCTTCGTGCTCATGTACAACGGCAGACTCTTCGCCAGGGCCAGTTTAAAACTTGCGTGAGCAAAGCCCTCGATCGACTCGTCGGTGTTGTATTGTGTCTGCGCTACCCCGCCGCCAGTCTTGAACTCAAAAACCTCGATTTCTTCCGGCTTGCCTCCTGTGGGTGTAAAGACCATCTTCAGCGTGCCATTGCCTGGAACCACGAGGTCCTTCGCGCGGTATTGGTCCCCAAAGGCGTGACGGCCGATGATGATGGGTTTCTTCCAGCCCGGGACCAGGCGTGGGATGCGGGGGATGACAATGGGTTCTCTGAAGACGGTTCCTCCTAATGCGTTTCGAATTGTACCGTTGGGGGACAGCCACACTGTCAATCACCACAGTATTAGCAAATTCCGCCAATGGCCACAAGCAAGAATGGATAGAAAGACAATAAAGAGGGAAGGCGTACTCTGCTTCAAATTAAACTCCTTAACCCTCGCCTCGTCCGGCGTAATAGTAGCACACTTAACCCCAACACTGTACTTCTGAATCGCCTCTGCGCTATCAATCGTAACCTGGTCGTTCGTCTCGTCCCGATACTCGAGCCCCAGGTCGTAGTACTTGAGGTCGATGTCCAGGTACGGGTGGATGAACTTGTCCTTGATGTCCTTCCAGATAATGCGCGTCATCTCGTCGCCGTCCAGCTCCACCACTGGGTTCTTGACCTTGATCTTCTTGAAGGTCGCCATGCTGCGCTGGAACTGCGGTGACAATATGCCGCTGAATGCCGGGTTGCGGAGGAAGGGCGAGGAGGAGGAGAGTCTGGAGAGCGTGCGCGCGAGGTTGCTCCGTGAGACGTTCATGGCGAGGAAGGAGGAGCGTCTGCCGACGCTGCGAAAGACGGTGTAGTTTCTTCTTCGTTCTCTTCCGTTCTTAGTGTAGAGAGATAACACCTTAGCTAGAGAGATTGGCGTGCGTCGTCCCGAGGTTGTAAATGGTTGGACGTTCGTAGTTGAATGTGGGGTGTCCCACGGGGATACCGACTCGAGTTTCACGGGAGAGGGATGTTACTTTAGCCGGGAGTGAACTGCGCAACTTTGAAAGAGCCTCGAAATCGCGCAGCGAAAAGGTATTTGTTAGCTTTTATTTCGAAGCGAGAAAACATTCCGACTTTAGTTCTCTTGGAAAAATTCAATTTGTCATTTTTCGAGCTCAAGCTCCAACAGCTATCCGAAAACGGAGACACCTCCCCACATCTGCTCGGCCGTCAATATCCGTTATTGCACAGAGATGAAGATCATGTCACGTGTCGACGCCCTCGGGTACACCAATAGGGGTTGTACATTGAAGACAAGAAGATGAAGATCTAAGATGGGAGCCTATACAGACAGATATGAGGGCCACAATTGCTGCTGAGTCCAAGGACTCGCAACTATTCAACGTCCTCTTACCGAGTTCATCCTTTTCCCCTTCGGCAAAGTCACCTCAGATCACTCATCAATGCCAACACAAATGAGGGTAAAGACCGTAATTAAACCAAAAAAAACTACTTTACTATCCAACCCGCGAATATACCACAAAGAGATTCGTGAGTACTCATAGTCATAACAAGCCCACCGACCCGACGAAGTACCGTTACCCGTCGTCGAAGTCAACGCTGAGAAATGCCCGATCAGATATTGTATGCCACCTCCTACTCCCCCAGGACCGAGACTCCATCCACAAATAGACCGTTCATATCATGTAAGAAACATAAATATAAAATACCCAACCCAGCAATAAAACAGTTGAGAAAGGAAGAGAGATAATGAGAGAGGGTAAGAGATGTTATCGGCCTTTCCTTCCTTCAATGTTCGCCGAATATGCCTTGTATCCCACCTACCCACCAAAGAGAAACTCGAATGTATATTTGAACCTCGAGTTGTTGAAGGAAAGGAAACACATAGATGATAGCCTTGACCCGTTGTACCCAGCCTCTGAAAACGCCATCCATTTCGTTCCGCCTCCCTACTCCTACTCCGAAAACAATCTAGCCGCTCCCTATTAATATCATATTGCGATCCCATAATCTAATGTAGCCATAGCCATCGGCTATCACGCGTGGTTGCTTTCAGTTACTGCGGATAGACAATATTCTCATAGTACGGTACCACAGTAGGTTGGCAGTCGGGGCATGCAGAGGGCCCATATCCATAATCAACATACGAGTTACCATGGCAAGTGGAGCAATAGGGAGCCGCATATTGAGCGCCATCCACCATGGTAACTTCGCTGTGATCCTCTGGGGTTTGCATCCCAGGACCAAGTTTCTGGCGAGCTCTGACGCGATCTTCTTCGCAGGGACTTTTGCATGATGCACATTCCCATCCTTGTCGTTCAACATAGTTCTTGACGAGGCACCTGGCACAGCGCCAGTACTTGTATTCAATGTTGCGCTCGGCAAGCCATAATCTCTGTGCTTTCTGCCACTTCAGTTTATCTTTCCCTCCTGATGATTTCTCGCCTCTGCAACAGCCGATATCTTCCTTATGGTAGTCTCGAAGATGGTCTCTGTAGTGATCCTTTCGCGTAAAAGAGTTTTCTCCTTGGGATCGAGGACACTTGCGGTAGTCGCAAGGGAATGAATCCTTGACGTCGGCGTGGACATTCTTGTAGTGGCGTTCAAGGTCTGCTGGGCGACCGAAGACACTGACCTTTCCATTGCATGGTCCCGGATATTGGCAAGGAAATTGATTCTTTTTGTACGACCCTGGTCTGGAGAAATGTGAGCAAAGCATAATATGTTATTAACGGGAAGGACGGACGTACGTTGATTCATCCAAATGTACCCTCTGCGGAGTCTGACTAGTTGGTGTGTACCTCTCCTGCAGCTGAAAGTATGGTAATTTGCCCTTGGGGACGAAGAATTTGTATAGCTTCACAAAGTCTGTGCCCGGAGGCCAGCCTAGGCTAGATGGCGTGTGTCTGGTCTCGGGCTGTGGGAAGTAGGGGTAGCCCAATGATGGATCGTATTGCTGTGAAGGCAGAGAATTGTTGCCATAAAACGGCGAGTTGGACATATTGTTAACATGAGATAGGGGCGATAGGCCTCCGGAAGAGTAAGAAAACCGGCTGTCGCTGTCGCTGCTGGTGTTAGATAGACGGTCCAACTCAAAACCTCCACTATGATATCTTGGTGTGACTACCACGGCATCGTTGGGGGAGTATTTGACATCGCTTTCCACAGAGAAGTAGAAAAGGTTCTGTTCTCCCATTTTTGGAGGTGCTGTTTGACCCGCCCTAAGGAGAGTACAGCTCTTACAAAATGGGGCTGTGACATGTCAAACTCTGACAAGAAGACTGGTGGAAAATTTTACTTACTATCTGGGAGGAGGTTCAAGGAAGCAATAAGAGAAAGGCGGGCTGATATACTAAGAACTGAAGGCAAAGATCTAGATACACACTTGTTGCTGATCTTACCACATGTGCTTTGAGGGAGCACTTCTATAGACCTTCGCCTTCTTCACCCATGCCGAGATCTTCCAGGGCAGTCATGTGTGACATATCCGGCTCGCATGGATCAGGGGCCACTTTACCAGAATCTAAACACATGGCGCCGGTGTGATGGGTTTGATTCATATGCATCTGGGGAGGGGGAAACGTGAAGAGATGATGTCCAGTGATTTGGAAGCCCTGAAGGCGCCTGCTTTGGTATTGAGGCAGGGTTGTGACAACCACGGCTCGGGAGCGAGACTTTAGACCGCCTTGTATGCAGACCATCAAGCTTGCCCAGATCCGTTCACCGAGATGGACTGAGAGCCCACGGCTAAGAAACGCTATAACTCGTCGCCGACTTTTGTAAGCTTGGGAGGGTTGTTGCAATATGGCTAGATCCGACGAATGCTCCCATGAAAATGCCTCAGAGCCTCGTCGTTGTGCGACCTCAAAGCAATAGAAATAAGCATGAACCATTGACGGGTGGGCATTACGCCTACAGCCTTGCTGAGGCGAACGGGTTCAGGATCCTCTTTCCGGTCTCGCCAACTGTTAGGCAGATTTGGAGGCTGATTTCCCGCCATATTGTTGGCTTTGCACCCTCTGGGACGAGTCCACGACAACCGGTGAGGCGATGCTGCAGATATTTGTTCGTGCCACGACACATCGGGCACACTGCCTCTGAAGCATAGATTGCTCCGATAACTAACTGGTAGGATCGGGCGACGAGCTACCGCTCCAGCACCTGGATGTTGAAGGAAGACAAGCAGGTTCAGCGAGATTCGGGACATGCGCGGCTCTATATCGTCGCCCTGTTGGTGTAATCACCATTCCAGGACGAGTGCAGAATGAATATGCGAGGTGAGCTGTATCAGCATCCATTCTGTTGATTGGAGAATTGGGAGATGTTGGGGGGTGCCATTCTCGAAGGTGTGAGGTGTTAGGCAGCCAGCCTTGGGCGGGGCGGGGTTGTTCGCAGCTTCGCCCGCCTCCCTTTTGCCTCGACGCCGCTTGAAGGTCTGGCACTCCGGATCGTAAGGCGGTCTGGCGAGCGTGGAAAGATCCCTGAGACATCCCGTGGGATCGTTGACGCCCTGCTGCTTGCTGCCCAGCGGCCTGGACCGTGTGGACAATTGAGGCCTCTTATCATGTGAAGGTCCAAGGAGGCTGTGAAGCTGGTGGACTGGAGAAGCTTTGGGTGGCGTGGGACTGATGTGATACTTCGCAATGAAGACCAGCAGCCAGATAACTTCCCTACGCAGTGTTAGCTTTCAGTGGAATTGATGGGCGAGGCAGAGGATAAAAGATCCTCTTCCGAAGATAATAATCGAAAGAGAAGTTTGTTTTATTTTGGTTTGAGAAGGCGAGAAGGGAGGTGGTCGCGATTGACCAATCGCCGCCTCAAAGTGGGGCGAGCCAAAATACTGCTTGGGCGGCGATCACATCTGAACCTCACTCAAATCAGTGATAAGGGGCTCAAAAGGCGGTGTTGATCGAGGCATCCGGAACATACAAGGACAAGATCTCCTGCAGAAAGCATATCGTTGTTGGGATAAGCAATCACTCTTATACTTTGCCCTTTCCGCCTCCCCCCAACATCGTTTGCGAACTGGAGTGCACTCATCGGGCAGCAACGCAGGGAATCTGAGCTGTTTCTGCATCAATCTGGGGTCGCATCCAAGAGACCTCCTCTCGCCTAATTCAGATCCATCATATCTATAAGGCTTCAAATCATTTGCTGGCTTTCTGTGCTCGTTTTCGCCTCCAAGATCGATCACCAATCGATGGGCGTGGGGTCCGAAGCTGCGGCGTCAGCCTGAAAAGTCGGTAGGTACCTTTCCGAATGAGGTGACCGAGAACAACGCAATTATCATATATCAGCAAGTTTCACGTAAGATCTGGTATCTCCCAGGCAGTGCTTTCTTGTGAAGGCCCACAGATGCGCGAGCCAGGAGACGGGTATGCTGAGGGAAAACAAAGCGGTTACACAAACACCATCTCGATCAGATGAGCAGACTTGTTTGCTAATTAAGACGGTGAACGTCAATTTTCCCAGCCAGGCCTCGGTCAAAGCGATGCTATGCGCCAACCGACCTTCCAACTCGAATTCCTTGCCGCCCGTCAATAAATCATACATCGTCTTCCAGGAACTTGTACGCGAACTTAAAGTCGGCCTTCCGACGGTTCATCCTGTCGGATTAGTCAGTCGGGGCAACATTATGAGCCAGATGTCCAACATACCATGTACTCTCGTAGTCAAAGAAGCGGTAGGTGCCTTGCTCAAACTCCTCCGTGATGGTCTTGGGCTCCTCGTGACGTTGAAACCATGTTTGATATTGCTTGTGGAATCTCCAGCTTTGATCCTTCAACGCTTTGGCAGCAAGATATTGTTGATATGTTTCCTGCTTGTAGTAGAAGACATAGAATAAAGTATCTGGATCAATCCGGGTGTACAGCCGAGGATCATCGAACACGGGATCAACCTCTTGAGGATAGTACGCAGGAGTCCGAATTGGGTTCTTTGGCTTGTAGTTCCTCGGCGTTCCTACGTCAATCGTATCCGGACAACTATTCAAAGAAGATGCCAGCATTCTCTGAGATGATTGTGATGGAGCACTGGTGACTCGCCGTTGGGTTGCCTCGAATGATTGGAGTAAATCTTGCAGTCCGGACGGAAGATGATAGATGGACTCGTCTTCCTCCGGAACAATATTCTTGACACCATTTGTGATGCCGTTGGGCTTAGGAGGGGCAGCCTTTGAACTTTCCACAGTTTCCGGCACAGCTGGGGCTTTTCCTGACGATACTCTCGATGGACCCGGCCTGGTGCTTTCTGAGCGTTCTGGTACAGGCGGTTGCGAGGTACTGCTAGCGCTAGGGACCGCGCTTGACTGGCTCAACGCTGGGGATTTGGTTTGTGCACTTGAAGTGGCTTCAGACACAGAGGCAGCCGTTGGAATACTAGACCGGTTCACAGGCGTTTGATTCACACCTGCAGGTTGGGCATTTACTGCAGTAGGGGACGAATTAACGCTAGGTTCCCGGGCCACATGCGGTGGTAACGGGGGATGGGTAACAGAGGAACTAGGTGCAGGTAGAGCTTCAGGTGGAGGAGGTAACGGAGCAATTCCCATATTACTCTTATCACTCGCCGCAGCTGCGGCAGCCGCTGAAGCGTACTTCAAAGTCTCCCCTGGAGGCCTGGTAGGTACCGCCGCCGGCTTCATATGGCTGATGGTTCCATTGGAAAGCGTCGGCGACGGAGTGTGTAATGTGGCCAGCGTCGGCAGAGGACTCTTCATCTGTGTCGAGGGTCTTCGCGCAGCAGCCACAGGAGGCTCTACCGGCGCTTTCGACTTCCCAGGTATACTACTTGATCGTGTTTCGACCTCAGGTGTCTCTTCCTGCACTGATTGTGTGTCTTGGGAGGACACCCGGTCATTGTCATTATTCATGCCGTAGTTGTCCTCCTCTTCCTGGAGGTTGAGATCGTCGTACATCTCATCGTCCTCCATAAAGTCATCATTCATGCCATCGGAGACATAATATCGAATGGTTTCCTCGAGATCGTTGACCTGTTCGGTTTCCACCCCGCCATTTTCTAACGACCGTTTGATTAGCTCCAGTTTCCCCTGATGCCATTTATGTCGCTCTGTGATTCGTTCAATCTCCGCCATTCGATCTGCCTTCGATGTCTGGTTCTTCCCCTTCTTCATCGTGGCTTGTATTCCCTCCGCCTCCGCCTCGAGCTGCTCTATTTGTCGTTCCAGCTCGTCCACCATGTTGCTGAGGAATTCGCACGCCTCCATCTTCGCCCGTTCTTTGGGGTCCAGCTTGGCAGCTGCTGATAAACCTTCTTTCGAATATGCTTTCGTCTTCATGGCCTTCTCTACAGCTTTAAATTTCTCCATTTGCTAGAGCCCGTTAGCAAACAACACGAACGCTGTGATAGATCTGCGTACTGTCTCGATCAATTTCCGATACTCCAGCAGCGGCCCCTTGTCTTTGATGTCGTTGCTAGCCGCCCATGTCTTGATCTGGTCCCGAAGCCTTTGCAGCTTCTTGATCTCACGCTTGAGATTGTCTTCTTGCTTCTCCTTTTGAGCAGCATTTGTGGATTGCTCGATCTTCTCGTAGATAGACTCAAACTCTGCAACGCCTTCGGTAACCTTCTTGAAGCACTTATCGACTTCCTGCTGGAGCTTTCGTTGCGCCATCGTGGGTTGAGGAGGGGTGCAATAGCTGTGGTTGGTTTGCTGTTGAACAATTGGTGTCGTGTCCACGGATCAGGTTGTGAGTGCCGAATTTGCAGCCCCATGCGCGGCGCGATGTCGAGGACAAGGTGGGTCGGAGGTATGAATGTTGGTACAGGAAACTTTACACGAGGTTCTGTCTGGAGAGTGAATATCGTGAGCGCAAGATCGTTTGGAATGGTTGAAGCTGCTTCGGCCTTGGAGGTACGCGCCTTCTGGATTGGCTCGCTTAGATCCTTGGTAGCATCTTCCTGCAGCATGCGACCAGCCTTGAAATCTGGGGAATGGCTCTTCAACTTCCTCACCCTTCCGAATTGGAGGTTGGTCATAATTTGTGGCAATGCATGGTCTACGGGGGTGTTTTTCCTGAATAATTGAGTTTTGTTCAAGTATTTTGAAGCCTCGGGTTAAATCATCCCAATTTTTGTTGGCCGGTCTGGGACATTGCATCATCTGAAACCGACTTACTTTCATCTGATAGCACTACCTTTTCACACTCGCAGCACCAACTCATGAAGCCTCAAAAGGGTTCTATTGGACCAGGTTTCTAGATTCCCTAGTGTTATATCGTATTTAGAAGTTCATCTAACAGCAAATTTGATACAATGAAAGGCAAGTCCTCCTGACGGGAGTATTCGGAAGGTTCCCTGACCTTTCTCAGCCATTCTCCAGCGAGTGTTATCTGCTTCAGTCACTGTTGATAAGCAGTTGGTTTCGTCCATTGGGAAAGGAATTCTCGTGTTTGCTGCTATGGCGCCCGGTGATACCGAGAAGGATGCAGAGCATTTAGCGTCGAAGGTGCTCAAAATGCGACTGTGGGACGATGACAATGGTGATCGGGTAGGGACATGATTGAACATTCTACATCTACTCACATTTCTAATTGTTGATAGTGGAAACAAAGTGTTCAAGATATCAATGGAGAGGTCTTGTGCGGTGAGGAATGATTGCTGGTTGCCCCCATACTTTTACTTATCCTTCGTCAGTTTCTCAGTTCACTTTGCTTGCAAGCACCAAGAAGGGAAGCAAGCCGGATTTCCACGGTGCATTAGGTGGAGGCCAGGCCAAGGCGCTTTATGAGGTTTTCTTTTCGAAAGTCCAAGAAGGCTACAAACAAGAAAAGGTTAAAGATGGGGTTTTCCAGGCCATGATGGTAAGTTCTTCACCGCGAGGGATGTGATCGCATTGCTTACCGTATTTCTAGGAGGTGGCTCTGGTTAATGATGGACCTGTCAGATATTCTCATGCTCTGAATGTTTCAAAAACTGACCATGCTTTAGGTTACCTTGGAAATGTCAGCTGGTCCGAGTGGGCAGAAATGAGATGCGAATGCTGTTGGCATAGAGAAATCCTAACTAGGAAATCTTTCAGCTGTAAAGGACAGGTTGTATATTCAATGGCATGCATCACGTGGACTGTGGTTCTGTGGGTTTGCTGTCTCTGCTAGTTCCCGCCCGTGGATCGTGGACCATGCCCAAAAGCCAAGAAGCACGTGATACATTGAGCAAGCTCCTGGAATCTCAGACTTACCATATGCCTTGCAGCTAATAAAGCAAACGTGATGAGGTCCCTTCAAGATCTAAAGTGAACCGTTAATCATCCAAATAGCTCAGATGAAACTAGCAGTCATGTGATCGGTCTTACATGCGGTGAAGCGGGAAAACAGAAATTCCGCACATGGAAAGCACTCGAAACGAGGCTGAATATATTTAAAGACCACCCCACGATCAGGTCCCCGATTTTTCGATCAATACAACACTCGTTCAATCCCCAACCACCACACCACAACCCAAAAACGATACCCACAATGACGGAAGACAAGAAACGCAGCCGCGTCTTCTTCGACATCTCAATTGGCAACAAGCCCGAAGGACGCATCACCTTCGAGCTGTACGACGATGTCGTCCCCAAGACCGCAGAAAACTTCCGCGCGCTCTGCACCGGCGAGAAAGGCAAAGGCAAGACCGGCCACGAACTTTCGTACAAGGGCTCCACCTTCCACCGCGTCATCAAGCAATTCATGATCCAAGGCGGTGATTTCACAGCCCACAATGGCACGGGTGGGGAGTCAATCTACGGCACCAAGTTCGATGACGAGAACTTCAATCTCAAGCACGAGAAGCCGTTCTTGCTCTCCATGGCCAACGCCGGCCCAGGTAAGCCCTACCCCGTTCCCCCAACATTACAATTTCCAGAAAAACAGGCTGACGCGAGCCTCCAGGTACGAACGGCTCCCAATTCTTCGTCACCACCGTGCCCACCCCGCACCTAGACGGGAAGCACGTCGTCTTCGGTGAAGTACTAAATGGCAAATCCCTTGTCCGCAAAATCGAAAACATGCCCACCCAACCCGGCGACAAGCCGACCAAAGAAGTAACCATCACCTCCTGCGGTCAACTCACCGGGGACGAAGCCCTCGCCGCCTCCGAAAAAGCGCCCGACAAGACCGGCGACCCATACGAGGACTTCCCCGAAGACCAAGCGGCAACTCCTACCGCAGAGGAGATCATGAAGATCGCGACGGACCTGAAGGGTTTCGGCAACGCTGCGTTCAAGAAGGGCGATTTGAGTCTGGGGTTGGATAAATATCAGAAGGGGCTGCGGTACCTGAATGAGGATCCGAGCTTGGATGGCGAGCCGGCGGAGATGAAGAAGAGTCTTGATGCGCTGCGCTTTATCTTGAATTCGAATTCTGCCCTTCTGGCTAACAAGCTGAAGGATTTCAGCGATGGGTTGAGATATGCGTCCGCTGCGCTGGATGTGGCTGATATCACTGATGCCGAGAAGGCGAAGGCGCTGTACCGTCGTGCGGTCGCGGAGATCGGGCTGAAGGATGAGGATGCCGCGTTGAATGACCTCGAGGAGGCGAATAAGTTGGTCCCTGGCGATGCAGCTGTGGTTAAGGAGTTGGCGATTGTGAAGAAGGCGGCTGCTGAGAGGGCCAAGAAGGAGAAGGCTGCTTACAGCAAGTTCTTCTCATGAAGCCTCCCCACCATCTCTAGCTCGCAAAGTCATCTTGGGGGGAAATGATTATGGAGATGAGGTCCCGGTAGATGAGATGTGATAAAATTTGAGCAGTGCATGGGCAGTCAAAAAAACGGAGCAACGAGGCGTTCGCTGCTGAATATCGGTGCTATGCTTTGCTTTGGTTGCTGATACTATTGATACCATGCACGCTGAATTGCGAATGAGAACAAATAAAAGAAGTGGTATAAAATCAAAACCGTCCAAACTCAACCCAGCCATGTATGCAATACCCGTGCACCCCCAACCCATTTGTACCTTCCCAAGAAAATGCCAAAACGTCACCCGCCTGTCTGTCGCTCCAAAACCCCTCTATCAAGATATAATGCAGATATAGCGACCAACTAATCAAATCAAATCATCCCCCCAGACCATGGAGTCTCCTTATCCAAGCTACCAACAGTAGGACTCGTAGTTGTGCTGGTACTCACAGATCCCTCGCCACCCCCCTTTCCCTTTCTCCGTAACCCACTGAGAAAACTCATCGGCTGCTTCCCATTCCGACTTCCTGGCGGTCTCCCCGGAGTTTCATGTTCATCCACCGGTTCGTAAGGCCTCTGATATTTGCTGTCCTTCCCAAACGTGCTTTCCCAGAAACTCTGCCTCTCTTTGCGCTCACGACTACCCATCTCACTTCCTGAACTGCCTGGCGCTACACGCGCTCCGGATCCTCCGATGCTGGCATGCGCCGCGTACTCTGCCCATGGTGGAGAATGCGGCATCTCGGCTTCCAGCACTACTGGATGAGAGCTTACAACATCGTGGATGGTAGATGATTCCAAGTTTTCGACGATGTCCTCCCATTGCAGCGACAGGGTGTCAATACTCCGGTCTCCGGATTCGGCTTTTGAGATGCAATCATCAGTACGACGTTGGAGGCTGATGCACAATCGATTGAATTCTAAGAGCTCGCCTTCGAGACTCTGTTGCTCCATATAATGGGCGGTTGCCTCGAGCCAGAGTTTGACCAGGGCAGCAAAGTTTCTCGCGTGGTCTATCAGATACGGGAGAGACGGGAAGCCTTCTCGTGAGGTGGGAGGGAGACGAGCGAGGATAGTAATTGGCGTGGAGTAGGATGCGGGAAGGGCGAAAGAGTTCCTCTCTGCGGGAATGGCACAGACAGAATCGATGAAATCCTTGACTCCTTGTCGATGGCCTGTCAAGAATCGGTTCATCGGCTCCATCCATGCCTCCTTCTGGCCGAAGTTCGAGAGATTAGCTAAAGCTTGCAAACTCTTAGCGATCAATGTTAGAGTCCGTTGCGCTTTTGGTTGGGGATGATCCCGTAGCAGTCCGAAGAGCTTGGGGTTGAGGAGAGCAGGACAGAAGAACCGTAGAAACAAAAACCCAGAGACGCTGGTATAGGCAACAGTACGCAGAAAGTCTCCATATCGATCTTCAGCAACTGCCCGTATGTACTTCAGGATTTGACGCAACTCTGGTGGACAACGAGTTGCAGAACCAGAAATGCTGTCCCAGACATCCGTGGTCAAAGATATGAGTAGGTTCCAGTTTTTGCTGACATCTTCAGTATTTGATATCCGAGACGGATCAACCTCGCAGTCGGGATTGAGAGAATTGATCTCGATGATTTTCTCTGACAGGACATCGTCCAGGTATTCCTTTCCAAGACGTCGCATGTGGAAATCCAAGGCTTGCGTGAGTAGAGAATTGCCACGAAAGAGAAGATTGGCCTCGCCTTGAAGAGACTTCCCCATATCTCGGACAGACTGTTCTCGATCGCTCACGGAGTGGAAGGATTCGTTTGATCCTATCCTTCTACTCCACCTCAGACGTCGTACCGGAGTTTCTTTCCCAACACCATCAATCTCATCCTCGACCAGAGCAGTCAGCCACTCCGCAGCATGTCCAGAAACTTGAAAAATATTCATCAACACTTCCGACAGCGCTTTCAAGTTGGTAGGAATGACTTGGGCGATTTGCAGTGTCAGTCCACTTCCAAAATTATGCAATAGTTCCGAAATTGGTTGGTAGTCTTTGGCGAGGAGGACGACCAATTCATCGTGCCGTATCCTCAAGAAGATCTCGCCAATCTGCTCTTGTTGATCGTCGAGTATCGGGTACCAGGCTTCACTGTCTTTGCCACGGTCAAGCTTGTCGATCGAAAGTTCAACCATCCCGCAATGTACCTCAGCAGGTTGGGTGGTCGGTGAGTGAATGCTCGATGAGGATAGAAAGCCATGAGTCGCAACAGCTGGATGTTCGACTTGCTTCAGTACAATTGATAGCCTTGGTAGATGTGCTGGCAAATCCAGAAATTCGCAATCTTCTCTCCAGAAAGGATTCTTCGTCTCTGTCTTCGTGGTTGTCCTTGCACGGATCTCGCCGTCCAAAACAACCTCAGCAAAGTAGTCTCCCGCTGAGGGGTCTTGTTGTTCCAGCCTTGGAGATCTACCAAGTGAAAAAGAATCCGGCTTCACAACCGGTCTGCGAATCTTGGCTTCGACAAGCCGTAGACTTATGGACTTCTCGATGCGGAACATGTCGTTTGTCGGAGGCGGAGGCTGTGGAACGCTTAAATCATCGTACTGCTCGCCGTTGAGTGATTGTGGCCCATATATTTCTGGAATCGCGAAGGCTCGTAAAAGGCAGAACCACACTTCATGAGTGAGTCGTGACTCCAGAGCAATATACACTGGTCGGAAGATAGACAGCTGTGTTGACGTAGGAGTATACTGTGGGAAAATGGCTATACAGTATTCCTCCTCTAAAACCGATCTATCCAGTCGTTGGATAGCACACCGAGATAGTTGTGATAGCTGGATGACTGATAGTAAGGTTATGTCATTCTCTGTCAAAAGCTTGAATTCTCCATTGTCTTGCAGGATGCACGATACTCTCCGCCAACTTGATCGGGACGAGCCGCGCAGGTCTCTTGTTGAAGGCCGCCGTACGATAGCACTTGGAGATGCGGGTGCTCCTTTATCCCACAGAAGTAACTTCGCAACTTTGATGATATTGGCACCTTTAGAACCTGTGAGGGAGTTAAAGCTCGAATCTCGTCTTTGGATGCCTGGTTTTCGTTCTGACAAAGCCCCGCCTGTTGACCTGGGAGGACTGCCTTGGAGTGTTCCGGTTCGTATTTGTTGCCAACATAGTAAAGCCGCCAACCAGAGGTCAAATTCAGCCTGTACCGTTGGCAAAAGATGTATTTCAATACCTTGCGCTCTATTTGATAACTCAAGACACTTCACTTGTCTCTCCGTTGAGTTTATAGGCTTCACTCGGCATCCCCGGAGATCTGATATAACAATGACATGGAACGGTCCTCTATCGTCACCCTCGTGCATCAGAGCCCCTTTCACGTCGTCAATATAACATATCCCCGGATACCAAGGGCCGTGTTCCACGGTCTGGTACTCAACCTGACCTTTCATTCGTCCACATAAAGATTTCATTAACATTAATATTTTGTTGGCATCTCCCGTGGCTACCGGAAATGGAAGAGAATCGACTGATGGAACATCGCTGCTCATTGTTGATATTGGTGAAGTAGGCCGGGACGATCGTTTGACAAGCCTTCGGCCTCCTTTCACAGAATTAGACTTCTGGAGTTGTGAGGGCGGCGGTCGTGTGATAGAGGGGTAGCCGAGGGAGGTTGATGTGTCCAGAGAAGTTTGGGGTAGTACATCGTGGAACGAGGAGGAAGCTGTTGAATGTACCGAGCCTATACGGTGCCGGCTCTTCGACACAGTATTGGATGTTGGTCTCTGGCGGTGAGTTTCGTTGTCCATAGTACGAGTTCTGGGGCGCATGCTCACAGGCGGACCAGAGCGAGACCGAGTCGGCGCTCCTTCCAGAGAGTCGGTGCTGTATGAATCCTCAAAGACGAGCCCTTGTCGTCGATCCCTGGGTTTCTCGCCCCCTTTTATAGAGCGCGGCGATGAGTGTATTACTGAACTCTCAGTGCCATAGGAAGCACCTAGCCCATGATCTACAGGCTCCGGTGTCACAGCACGTATTGTGCCTTGCACGGCGGGCCTCGACCTCTGCGCGGGATCCACCGTCCTCTCCAAAGTCCTCTCCGCATTCCGCTGCCAGTCCTGCAGAGCGCCATTCTCCCCGTAGGTGCCATTGTACGATCGGCTGCCGTCCATCATACCAGAAGGTAAAATACTCATCTGCCGATGGCTTCTCATTTATGCCAGCGCATGCCCCCAACCCAATCCACCCAGTCGTCGAAGAGGGGATGATATGTCCGGGCCGGTATCGAAGGCCGTGTCTATGAACAGGACGAGGTTGATTCGTAGATATTCCTTTAGTAGTAGCATCTGACGTCGAAGAGTCGTGGAATGGCCACTCCGCCAGTGTATTTCAAATCGTGTACGACGAGCAGCGCGCAAGGATAGAGTCGGCGCAGTCGAGGACTCGTTGCGCACGACGTCTGGACGTTCTTCCGTGATTCGTCAATGGCAGCGCTCTATCGACAATTGTGAAGTTGCGCCTCTGCTCGTCCCAATTCCTTCCTCGATTCTCGACACCTCGTCATCCTATGTAACCATACGGACAAAGCTGACAAGACTCTGGGGTCTGTAATGCCGGATTTCCGCTTTGAGGTCCTGCCGAAAAGGCTGGATTCGAGAAGGCAGGCACGATGCAGGGACGATGCACGAGGAAACACAGAACGGGACGGGGAAGAGGAGCTCAAGGTCTCAAAAAAGGTCGCGGTTCAGCTGATGCTGCAGATGATGCGGCCCAGGACTGGGGTCCAACTCTCGGCACCCACGGCAAGGAAAATGCCTGCTTCGGCCACGGATATGGCTATTGGTGGATGGTTGCTGGACGACCTTTACCTCCTGCAACGCATCGAGCTTAAGAGCCCTGATATGATACATCTGCCAATGTCGGATGCATGAATCCGGCCAAGGCCTTCTGGAAGACTGGAATACTGATCTTTATGGTTGTTCCTTGGCAGAACTTAACAAAGCGTGTGTCAATCGAGTCCCGGATCGACACCCGTTCGGCCTTCCCGTGAATCGGCAGAATCTCCCTCCCCTCCTGTTTCCCTCCCAGAGCCACACTTCTCAGCCTCCTGTCTTAGATGTCTTGGATTCTTCAGCGCAAACCTAATCTGCTGATCATCAGGGAAAAAATAAATAATCCGTGTCATTTCCGATAAACCCCCGCACAACCGGACATTTGGATTGGACTCCTTCCCCCTGCCATCTTATCGGTTTCTGCGGCTTGCTGCCCTGGAGAATGGCTTGAGGGTTGTGGCTACGGGAGCGAAGCGAAGTGAGGAGGATGTCAAAAGCATCAGCGTGCCTTGTCCGTAAGACGCTCGGGAGTCTCAATATAACTTTACGAGGCCTCTCATTGGAGCTGCCCCTGGTGCCTTGCTTTAGCAAGACTCAAGAGGGTGTTTGGCATTTTTTGGAGGTCAGCACGGAGTCCGCGAAGTGAGAAGTGCCCAGTTATTTCCAGTGCTCGTCATCATTGAGACATTGACCATGAAGCAAAAGCAAACACCACCAAACAAGAGACCATATCCCATCCCGCCCTGCCCCAATCAAGCCAATCCCAAAGCACCCCGGATATATGTAATTCAAGAACTAAAACACCGGAAGAATTCCCCGAACCTCGTGATCTTCGCAAGTTTCAACGGAAGGACTTATCAGACAGTCCATCCGGGCTCGACGGGCTCAGAGGCTGACTCCTCACGCCACTGAGATCACCACTCCCTGTCCTTCTCAAAGCTTGGGACATCGTCTCTATTGTCAGCTCGCCACCATTGAGCGTTGGATGAGTCAAAATCGGACTTCCCAGAGCCTTCCCTCGGGGCGACAGCTCAACGCCCTTTACGGATGCGGATTTGCTTGTTGGAGGGGACGTACCGAACCCTTGGGATGAGACCGGGGATCGTACCGGCGAAGGTGACCTGTTGTATCCCGAAGACAATGTACTTAAGCCCGCCACGTACATAGAGTCTCTGCTCCCAGCATGCTCTGCATGCTCGGACTGTACAATATCTGAAAAGGAGATGAAACTCAACCGTCGAACATCTGTACTATCCAGCGCACCGTAGTTCGAAGCTGCGTCATCTTTGTCTGGATGGGCAATAAGCTCATCCGCCCAATTCCCTGCAATCGGTTCCATGCCCATGCCCGTCACTGCCACCGCGGCAGGTTGGTGGTAGGAGTGCATCACAATTTCAACTGTATCTGGATTGAGTTCGTTGTTCGTAATGGCTTCCGAGGAAGCATCTAACACTGGCGGAATATGATTCTCTGTCTGAATGTGTGATGGGATCGCTGGAGAGTTCGGTCCTGGGAGTGTATCGTCCTGCACATCTCTCTCAAATATTTGCGAGCCAGCAGGTGACACGATACGGGGAGAGGAGGAGTACAGATTCCGTTGCGGCGAAGTAGATGTATGATATGGATAGTCTGGGTGTGATCGCGGGGGGGAGGAGTTCTGTAGAGGAATTCGACGTGCTACGGGTTGTGCGATTGGTGTTGTGAAATTTCCCAAGCTCGTGACTGGCGCGAGCTCACTCTTCTTCTTTCCTTTCGTCTTATCATCCTCTTTTTTCTTCCCAAATCCAAACAATCTCCTCCTTGCTTGCTTCACTCCATCACCTTCCGTCTTCTCAAAATCTTCCTCGGCATCGCTGCTGTCGGCAGATTTGAACATAGATGTCCTTGTCGTTTCTTGGAATCCTTCGCCAAGTAGAGGAACTTTCGACGCGATTAATGGCGCTTGAGCAGCTGGAACAGGAGTATTGGGATGCAGCGTGCTCGACTCGGATGCGCTCATTTTGAGCAGCTTCAGAGTGCCGGCGAAAAGTGTAGGTATTCAGGAACACGCAGGCGTCGCGGTTGATAATATAGCTGAGATTCGTCGCTTAGGCTATAATTGTGGTCTGCTGGCCTGTCCTTGAGACTCATGCACCATAATCTAACATTCAGGAGGAGAAACTTACGTGTTCAGCTAGCGATACGACTATGGGTAGACGGAACAAACTGGTATTTAGGTGCTCTAGAGAGCTCGAGGAATTGGAGACATCGGCAGCGACATTTATGGCGGCCAGGAGCTGACGGGGTGACTTGTGAGCTGAGCTGGGTGCGAGTGTCCTTTGATTCAATGCATTGATGTTCCTTGCCGGGCCGCCTCTGACGAGCGAGCAGTCATGAGATCCGAATTGGCGGCCCACGCCGTTTGTGCAACTTGTGCATGCACCCCCCTGACGTTTTATCTTATGTAAGCAGCACATCGTCGAAAATATCGAGAGCTTCATGAGTGCAGTTCTTTCTCAGCAATGGAGGCCAGTTTATTCCGAAGACCTGTCGCCAACCTCCTCTCAGGCAGGGCGCAATGCCTGCTTGCACTCAATGCCGCATCCAGTCGCCATGAATCCTCATACCGACGCTCGAAGTCACGTCTGAATGTCAAGCCGGAGCCGTCCTTCCTCCCCTCATATTCGAAGACTCCGGTACAACAGGACCATATCATCTTCAATCCGCCTTCCTCAGCTCCATCGGTCCTCCACACTCCGCTCAAATTCCTCCCAAAAGAAGACAAACGAAAACAGCTCCTCGTGGCCACCGCACAGAAGTTCTCCTCGTCGCAAATGCGATTACCACCACCCATACGAGCAAAGCCGAAAGTCCCCCATCACCATCTGAGCGATGCAGATATTGCGGAAATCGTCAAACTGAAGCAGCAGGATCCAGATCAGTGGACCAACACGAAGCTAGCGAGGAAGTTCAATTGCTCGTCGTTGTTCGTCAGCATTTGCTTGACCCAATGCGGAGTGGATAATGCGGAGAGGAAGAAGGAGATGCAGGAAAAGTTCGAGGCTGTAAAGGCGAGGTGGGGTCCGAGAAGGAGAAAAGCAAAGGAGGAGCAGGATAGAAGGTTTAAGCTTGCATACAGAGGCGACTGAGGAGTCTGGGCGCATGCGGGAGGTGAGATGAGTTAGAATAGAGCGGTGTCCTTGTACGAACACTGCGGATGGACTAGAAGAGGTGATTCTGATTTCACAACGTACCAATACATGGGGCACTTTATTTTGTACAGTATTGGAGCGGTGGCGTTAGAGAAAACGTGTAGGACTATGTACAAAGACACACCAAAAACAGTCCCCGTTCAAACTTTAGTACGTTTTGAGCCATTTCTCCGGTTCGAGCACAAGCCAAGCGGCAGGAGAATCTCCATTCGCGGCGCCTGTTGGACCTTCCCTCAATTTTTGTTCAAGGCCTAGGTCACATTTAGGAGGAATTGCATAGTGCAGTTGATCCTGCAGTATCATCTCCGCAAACCTGTTATTCCTTGGCTGTACTTTCAATGCCTACTGTGCCCAAGAAGTCGTGGCGCTCGATGAGGTGTATATTACTGTTATGGGAATTCACTCGAGTGGCTCTCACTTCTCACATCATGTCTATGGATCAAGGTATGCATTGGCAACCGGGGTATATATATGTCATCTTCTGTCGTGAGCTTTGTCCAAGAATTTCTCTCTTGTATTGACGGATCTCGAAGGATCTCATTACTCATTAATATGCCTCTATCATCTTGCAAGGCTTACTCACGTCTGCATTCACTTGACTTGACAATGGCAAATTACTATTGTCATCCCACACTTACAACCTGTAATTTGTCGCAACAATAGGTTTAGCAAAGTTGCGAACATTCTCGATTCTCTCCATCATAGCTATTGTCCAACGTTTCATTGTGCGGCATCAGAGCAAATAACTATAAAGTACCATTTCCTTTCCATCTTCCCTCCTTTCTTCTTTGGCATCGCACGATTTCTCGATAGCAACGTCTTCTCTCGACTCACAACTCAAGCTTCGCAGCTACTTGCTTACTTCCATCCACTCTTCACAACACTCATTGATCTTCGGACACTTCTCATCCCACCATACCTCATTCTCTCTCTCCGACTGCCTCTTCCATCTCATCATGGGTCTTATAACAGGATCCGGAAAATCGACGAGCAATGTTCCTCTCCGCCAGTGGGGAAGAGCACCAGCGAAGTCGTTTGACCGTTTCAACGAGTTGCCCAAGGAGCTTCGAAAGATGGTAAGTAACCCCTGAAGATTCTGTCATCCCTTTTCGATCTTTTCGACTGGTGTTCCTTGGGTTTTGTTGGTCTCTTTTTCATATGAAGATCGCATTGGAAGTCCAATTCCTTCTTTTGCAGCTGAATCTTTCCTCAGCAATCATCTTATATTGAAGAATTCAAGCTAACACTCATCTCAGGTCTGGAAGGCGGCTCGCCCCCGCCGAATTCTCTCTCTCACCCACCATCTTGGTCCGCCCTTCCTCACAATCTGCCAATCCACCCCAATGATCCCCGGAGAAGCTTGGGACGAGGTACGACGAGACTACACCACCATCACCGAGACAATCAACGGCACTCGTCGGATGACAACCGACCTCCATTTCTGTCCGGACTCGGACACTCTCTACATCACCAACCAACCCCCTCAGGGGGTTACCTTCCCTTGGTTCCGTCTCCTCAACGAAATGGCCGCTACCTTCCGCACCTACCCCAAGGCCCTCGCCATCAACCACGACTTCATCACGCCTGGCGCCCTCCAAGTCACGGATTTCCTCCGGTTTTCCGACATGGTCGAGCTCCATGATGTCGTTGGTCGCGCAGCCCGCAAAACTCGGACGAAGACCCTGGTCCCAGGGCAACCAGTCAAGTTCGGACGAACATTTCGGGGAGAGGAGACGAGAGCAGAGTTTCTGGCACGGGTGGCGGGTGTGGAGGCATTGTGTGCAGAGTTGGTGAGAGGAACACAGCAATTGAGGCGCCGATTCCTGTTGTCAAAATTATGATGTTGTTTGACGGGGACCTTTGATTGGTTGAAACCGTCATTAAAATGATCCAACAATTCTTGTAGCTAGCTTCCACTCAATTTCATCTCTTCGGCGGCTGAGGTTGGCCAACTTCCATTCCTACGGGTCATCAATTCTCGATCTCTTTGTGACGAAAAGGATTTGATCTATACCTACTTCACGGCAGGACGATGCATGACAACATGCCTATCAAGCCCCATCCCCTCGCCTCCCTCATACTCCCACAACCTAACCTCCATAACTTCAAACTCCGTAAACCCATACTTTTTATACAACCCCAGTCCCTCTTTACTCGCACCAAGCACAGCTTGCAGACCCAGCCTATCTGCCTCCTTTAACCCATCTTCTATCAACAACTTGCCAATTCCTCTTCTCTGGTATTCTGGTGACACCACAAGAGTATTCAACTCTATTCCATCAGTCAGTCTCGGGTGAGAGGAAGGAAAAGGAGAATAAAACTCACTAGCATAACTCCTCCCCTCTGTACTCCTCGCGATATGCTTCTCAGCCCCCAAAAACACATCCTCACAAAGCTTAACATTAGCCCCCTCTCCCCACCCATTCTCTTTCTTCTCCCCTTTCCCATCCCCTATTCCCTCCTCTCCTATCTCACCATTTACCACCCCATCTTCCCTCGTCAAATGAAAACTCCACCCCGCAGCACCAACCAATTCCTCCTCTCCACTCTCTTTCAAAATAACAGCTTTCGTAATCACATTCTTCGACCCTTTCTCTTTCGGCTGACTAGCCAAAGTCTTTTCCCGCAAAAGCAAGTTTCCTCGGGAGTCACGGGTGGGCCCGAAGGCGACGGCGGAGAATTCTTCTGAGTAGAAGACATGCGCTTCCAGGGCGGCTATGGGGTAGAAATCGGGGGCTGAGGCAGGGAGCAGAGTTATGGGCGGGAGGGGACTTGAAGCTGCCATTTTTGGCGGTATGAACTCAAAGAGGACAGACCTTGGAAAGGAATTGCGTGTTGGAAGAAAGGACCGGGCTCAAGTGGGGAAAGATATCGAGGGATGAGAGGAAAGGACACTTGCTTTATACCTTGCAATTGAGCTTGAGATTTCTTAGATAATTTGTTTTGGTGAAAGTGTTACCGTTCTACATTCAGCCCACTCGTGCTTGGCTGCGGCGTCCCGATAGATGTTCCTGCCGGTGAGTCATTGCCGAGTTCTTCTGTTGAACTGCAGTCTCTCTTCTCGGACAACGCACTTGGAAGCCGGATTTGGAAGGTGTGAAGTTGATATTCGGTGAGTGATTTTGGGATGGAAAACACCAGAATCCGAAGGAATCGAAAAGGGGTACTCACGTGACGGACAAGAGTGGATGACAAGCTGGAGAGCTTTCAGGGGTATCAAAGGGCATGTCATTTATATCATATCCGCTCCTCCTTGAAGAGCTCAAGCTCCTGCTATGTCAGCACTTCACGTTGCCAAATTTCTCCACCAGACGTGCGTCAAGGCAAAACCTTCCAATCAACAGCCACACCCCATTTCTCCCCCTCGATCACAACCTCCCAAACGGGTCCTTTAATCCCCACCGTCTTTCCTGCTTCAAGTCTACTCCCCCTCTGCAATCCAGTCGCTTGTCCCTCCCCAGCAAGCATAACTCTCACATTGCTCACAGTGTCCACCATCTCTCCCTCTCCGCCATTCATAGAATGGACCTGCCTCCCTCTGACCAACAGCATCCTCGCCTGCGACTCGGCGCCGCCGCCACTAACCTCACCAACCTCAATCCTAACAAGCCACTCATCATCCCTCTTCCCTGCCTCTTTGGAAGGTACCGTGCTCTCGATGTTAACAAGCCAGTCCCTGACCTCGGCAGCTAGCCCTCCATTAACATAGTTCTGTCCTCTTCTATGCGGAGAGAATTGCTCTGGTAATGGATCTAAAGCACCTTGAGCACTTTCAGAGGGATCCGGCGGCCGAAATCGAGGAGGTTTGAGGAAAGTTGCTTGTTTAGACGTAGAAGGTTGAGGAGTGGCAGGATGTGCAGGGGTTGAGGTTATAAATCGAGGGGCTGTTGTAGTTATAGGGCGGCGAGGCGCGGGTGGTGAGGAGAGGATAGGGAGGGAGGAGGAGACTGAGTCTTGAGTGTCCGAGGGGATTTGGGGTAGCTCTTCATCTTTCTCCCCTTCCTCGTTGCCGGGTTCTGGTGATGAGGAGATACGTCGACGTTTTATAGTCCGCTCCTCTATCTTGTAATCACCCTCTTCGTCTGCAGATAGGTATTCCTGGTGTAGTTCTTGGTCCTCGGTCTCAATTGAGTCCTGGATATCGTGATCGGACGAGAAGCTTTCGATAACATCGTGTTCCCTTGGTGTCTTGCTCGCAGGAGTCAGATAACGCGTCGCTGCTGGTGTAGCTAGAGGGAGAGTCTGCGAAACGGTCGGCCTTGGGGTCGAAGGGAAGGTGAATCGTGGAGTTGATTTGAATTGCGGATTCGGACCAGGAGTATGCTCTTGTGCCAAAGGCGTTTGTCGGACTTTCCGCTCCTTCTTGATCACGAACCGATGTGGTGAGGGTGTCTGCAGAGCTCTTAATCAGATAAAAGCGTCAGAGAAGTGCAGATAGAGCTCACCAGCGGTGGAGGAGGCATGGTTGCAGGGTCATGTCGTGGGGTTGATCTGCGAGAAGGCTGACGCCTCAAACGAGAAGGCTCGACGCGTCGGGACTCATTTCTCGCTCTTCAACCACCAGAATCTTTCCATCGACATCTGCAATTGTACCTCCGCAACTCGTGCAATCTGGGTGGTCCCAATTTACCGCAAGTGTTGACGCGCGTGGGTAATTGACCGGTGTGTTTTCTCCGGATTTTCAGATGTCACAAGAGAATGACGTCTGGTGCATCTGCCCTCCACCAAATGATGATCCCCCTCCATTAACTATGCATTAGTGTGAGAACTTTTCGAAGGTAAAACCAAACTTCCCTTCCCTCTCTCTATTTATATTTCTTTCTCATGATTTCTTTCTCTTCGATACTTCATCTTGATCGAGCAGATCACAAAAACTCTTAAAATGCCCAATCCACCCTCCAAGATGGCAGGAGACTCCTCTATATTTCATATCTTTACCAAGAAGCATGAAGTAGTTCTGTTCTCAAGTACAGTGATTACTCTCTATGAGGACGATCAAGGTACTTCTGGCCTATGCCATATCATACATATGTTTGGTTCCGACCTCTGATCCAGGGATGATGTCGCTTGTCAACACAAACTATTCCACCTCGAGACCATGCAAATATCAAAAAATCCCCAATCATCGGCATCATAGTCTCAGCCTACTACCTAGGTTGTGCAGTCGGAGCCGTGATAGCTTCCTGGCTCGCAGACAAAGAAGGCCGCAAACCCTCCATCTTCACCTGCCTTATTACAACCTCACTTGGCAACATCCTCATGTTCATATCCGGCCTCTCAATGCATGGCTTCTCACCCTGGAAAGGAAGAGCACTAGCCTGCATGCTCACAGGCCGAGTAGCCTTGGGATTAGGAGTAGGAGGCATCGACGCCGTGATCCCCCGTGTACGAAGTACAGCTCCGAGCTCTCCTCCGACGGAGCAAGAGGTCGAGCCCTGGCCCAAGAATTCCAAATGAACATCTTCGGCCTGCTGATTGCATACGGCATCAGCCTCGGCGTGACCCGCGGCTTGAAGGAGTCACGGTGGGCATGGCGAATCCCCATCATGGTCATGCAGCTCTTCCCAATTTTACTAGTGTCCTTCATCAGCCGGCTCCCCGAGTCACCCCGCTACTTCATGAGCAAGGAGCAAAAATATGAGGCCCAAAAAGCGCTCGAAGAAGTGTGGTCCAAAAAAGATGCGAAGTCCAAACTCAACGGCTTGCAAGAAGCACAGGACAACGAAAGCGATGCAAAGTAGGGTACATGCTCCTCCCAAGCGGCTCACAATTTCACCCCTCGATGGTCACAGTAATGGGACAGATAAATCAAGCATTTACAGGCTGTGGCGCTGTGTCAGTCTACGGACCGCAGATCTTCCAACTTCTCGGTTTTGACACCTGGGAAGCAGAGTACTTGACCCTTGGGAACTATATCTTGTATTCCCTCATGATGGCCTCTGCCTGGCTTTCCATGAACATAGTCGGAAGACGGAAACTCATGGTCTGGGGGGCTGCTGGTCTTGCTATATGCTTTGCCATTCTTACTGGATTTGGAGGAATAGCGCAGGGTCTTCCAGACGTGCCAGATCTAGCAGTTGAGATTCCGGGGAGCGTCACGCTATTTGTTGCTACTACTACCTTTTGCATTGGGTGGTTGGCTACCGTCTGGCTTATCCCCACTGAGATTTATTCCAGCACAGCAAGAGCACAGGGGAGTGCTATCAGCGGTATTATCTGGGGATTGGCGAATTTTGCTATCACATTGCTGACCCCGATTGGGTTTAACAGTCTAAAGTATTGGTTGTTCCTGGTGTTTGCGGTCACGAATATTTTTGCTGGGTGGTGGACCTGGAAATACACGCCAGAGAGTGGAGGACGGAGTTTCGAAGAGAGCCAGGAGTTCTTTAATAGTGCGAAGGAGGATGGGAGTTGGAGTGTTAAGAGGGTTGATGGCGGGAAGTTTGAGAAAATGCCGGGGGATAATAATGAGGAGGAGGAAGATTGCGAGCAATTACCATTGTTGAGACAAAAGAGATGATGTAGGACAGAATCTGTCTTACTGTCTTACGATCAAGATATTGTTATTTCCAATCTCAAGGTACATCCCATTCTTCGCACAATCTAATCTAAGAACATTCTGGCCATGGTCACATTATCTTGCGAGGCTACGTTACGAGCAAGCTCATCCCATGCCTCTCCAATTGAATCACCCAATCCCAGCTTCGCGGCTGGCCGGCGTCATGGTCTTCCCACATCTTCTTCACCACTTCGAACGTCAGATCCACGTTTCCCAAGCTACTCCATGCTCGCACCCGTTTGAAATGCTTCGTGACAGCATTTCTATCCTCCTGCCGTATCGCCGCGGATCCAACGACGAATAATGGAAAGAGCAAACAAGCCATCACCCCATCGCCAGATATGATCTCGGTCATTCCAGCTGCCATATCTTTGACAGCAGACTGAACAAGGGGGTCCGACTTTCCGTTTGGGTAGATGATGGAGAAGAGCCAGATAAAGAGTGCCCATTGATAGAACTGCGCGATCAGTTCTCGATCTTTGCAAGGCGTGTCTTTTGGCTTCCAGCGAAAAAGATCTTCCCAGATCTCCAGAGCCTTGTTGATTATGTCGTATTTCGGAGGAAATGAGCCAGGCCCAGCTTCCGAACGCAGTGACGATATGCGTGTAACGTATTCGATAAGACCGTCTTGAACACCGACGAGGGATGGGTTCTGATCGGACAGATTAGTGGGGCAGTTGATACGAGGTGTCGAAGAAGGCACCGTGACCATAGCGAGCGAGTCGTGATAAAGGAAGAATTCGAGAAGGAAAGGGTTCATTGTCGCTGTTGAGGTGATGTTGAGCAACTCCCGTGCCATTTGGAGGTGGACTCGCCAGCCATCACCACCTGTTCCTTCACATATCTCATACAGGCAGAGTAGAAGGGAAGTAGCGAAAATGGCGTCCCGATCTTGGGACAAAGATTGTGAGGCAATGGCTGCTGCAGTTCTTTTCAGTGCTTCTATTCGTTGCGTCTGGGTTTGCAAAGCTTTTTGGTGAAGTCGATTCCTCTCTCCGCTAAGTTCGGGGCTCATCCCGGCCGGTTGGAGATTCAAGAGATGAGAGCAAGCGAGGGAGAGGAGAGTGTGCATGAGGGTCGGATCTGCCAGAGCCAGAGGCGTCACAATGGAATTCATTGGGTTAGAATCATCACTCGACGTGGTCAACACTCTAGACATGACATGCGTGAAGTGATAAAACAGTCGCCTATGGAGAGTTGATTCCAATCCAGATATAAGAAATGGGAGTTCAGGGGGCATACAACGCGGCCGGGCCACGTCCTGAGAGGTTATTGTCTCGACGGTCCTGCTTCGACCAATAAGGAAGCTTCCGGAGTTGGCTTGCTGAGTGCTGAATGCAGATATCGCCTGCTTGTATGACACGAATTGCTCGCCGAAAGGAGCTGGTTGACTGGGTTGTTGAAACAGAAGGCTGTAGTCATCGTCTGCTGCGTCGTCTTCGAAGCTGCCATTGCGTTGATCGAAACAAATCGTGGAGGATTGGGGTAATATTGGTACATTGCACCACTGAGCCATTTCGTGGTTGGGGTCAGACGTCTCATCGTCGAAGGTGCCAGCATTCTGAGGTGGAAACATGTTCACATTGGCACTGCTTCGTCCCGTCATCATCCCTCCAGTCCTTTCCAGCGTCTCCAAAAAAGCAATTGGAGTTGGTTTCGTCTTTGGAATTCTTTTGCCAACCCTCCGATTTCCCCAAATGGTTAGTGGAGGGTAACCTTCACAGAAAACATTCGTTTTTACACAAGCCTTGCAAGCCGGTTTTGCTTCGTCGCATTTTTTCCTTCGCCTTCGACAAGTAAGACAGCCTGTGCGTGTACGGTTGATCTTGGGCTTTGGGCTGCCACTTGAAGTGTCTTCTGAGCCTCCAGCACTTCCACATACTGGGGAGCTTTTGGACGCCATATTCCATCGATCGGTTAAGACACAAAACAAATCCGAAAAGGAACAACTTCGACACAAACAAGAAGCATGAAAGCACCACAATGCAAAGAGGGAATGAGCCGGACTTGGGTTTTATGGGATCGGAGAAGCCAAAGGCCCAACCTGACCGCGCCTGACGTGGGAAAGCCATGAGTAGCAGCTGAAAAGCGGGGCATTGGTTTCTTTGGGGTCGAGAACTAATCAGAGAGCTCAACTTTCTCCGACCAGGCATCTTCCATCACTACTGGACGACTTGAGCCTGCTTTTGTCTCCAGAGCGCCAAAGCGGTACTGTGAAATTTGTGATTGGAAGCCGGTTCCAAGCTGTCGGGTCGTCTCCCGTCTGCGTCACCAATGGAGGCGATCCGATAGGGCTACAGGATACATGAGCGGCAGGCTAGGCTGAGATAGAGATGCGGTCAGCAAGTTGGTTCATGGCAGTGTGATGTGATGGCTTCGATGGAACGGCAGTCGTGGAGGAGTGAGGTGAGGAAGAAAGGAGGGAGAAAATATGTTGCACGTGATAGATTTCCAGAATTGACAGGGATCTAGTGAATACGGAGAACACGCCAACTACCTTCTCGCTCCTGCTGTCCTCACTCTCTCCTTCATACAACACAAATGCTCCATCAACTCATTGCTTTCGCTCAAGTTCTTCTGCGGGCACTCCAATGCCGTTATTCTCCATTCCTTCAGGAGAATAGTCTCCTAAGACCTCCTCACACCAAAATCGGAACACCGCCGCCCACACATGTCTCCCCTTGTACTTTGCAATTTCCTCTGGCCACGCTTCTATGGCTGAGCGCAAACAGTAAATGCTATCCTTCTCGTCACGCAAATC